>NC_045437.1:147301876-147601876 GCF_002776525.5 Piliocolobus tephrosceles | reverse complement strand
AGAACAAGACTCCATCTCAAAAAAAATAGAAATCAATCTGAGAAGACTATAGTATGATATAATACCAACTATATGGCTTTCTGGAAAATGCAAAATTACAGAATCAATAAAAAGATCAATGGTCGCCAGGGATTCCGGGGGGAGGAACAGGGATGAATATTTGGAGCACAGGGCATTTTTTTCACGGTGAGACTATTCTGTGTGATGCTCGAATGGGATATACACAAGACATTATGCATTTGTCAAAACCCATAGAACACAAAGACTGAATGCTAATGTAAACTATGGCCTTTAAGTTAATAATAATGAACCAATATAAATATTTGTTCATGAGTTGTAACCAGTGTATTGCGTTAATGCAAGTTGTTAGTAATCAAGGAAACTCAGAATGTAGAAATAGAGAGGGTATGTGTAAAACTTTCATGCAATTTTTCTGTAAACCCAAAACTGCGCTAAAAAATAGAGTCTATTAATATATCTTTTTAAATCCAGATTTCCAGCTTCTTTTGAAATTTCGGAAGAGGTGGCTATACTAAACCTGTGTGGAACTTGGGAGCGGATGATGCTCTCTGGTCTCTATATTATCTCACAGCTGGCCTTCTTCACTTTTATACCTAATGCCTGTAGGCCCATAGTCAATTAAAAATGGCCACAGAATCTTTGGAATCCCTCCCATTAAGAGCTAGAGCCCTTGAATCTAGGCTGGCCTTTACCCTTTGACTTATTTTGGCCAATAGAATGTGGAGGAAGTGACATCATGTGCCTTCCCGAGCCCAGGCCACAATGCCTCACAGCTTTCTCTCTCATCCTCTTGGAACACAGTCACCACGTGAAGAAGCCTGTTGTAGCCTCCTTAAAGATGACAGATTACGGGAGAGAGAAGCCCAGCTACCTCTCTCAGCCCAGCTCAGTATCGGGACCACCAACCAGTTGAATGCAGCTCACCTGGGTGAATCAGGCAAGACCAGCCAAAAGCTTCCCAGACAACGTATAGGTTCATGATAAATATCACATTGTGGTTGTGGGAACCCAGTGAGTTTAGGGTGGTTTCATATACAGTGATAGTAAACTGATACAAGGCCTGTGAGTTTGTGACCTTGGAGTCATGGGCAGCTGTCTTGGGATGGGGCTGAGCTGTCTGCGTGCATAGAAAGGTATGGAAGGGTCTCACTGTAGCATAGTGCAGCATGGAGACTGGCCTCTCAGTTTTCAGAATCTTCTTGGAAAGAAAACAACTCGTAACTGAGATTCTAAGAAACTTAAGAAACAAAATTTATGGCTAATGGCAGAGGCAAACAACAAAGGTGGCTCAAACATTGGAATGGAAAGCAGGAAACCCTAGGTTTTAGTTCTGGCATCAACATTGCCTGGCTGATGATACCAGTCCCTGGACCTGAGCATGCCCACCACCACCACCTTCCACTCTCTCTGGTGGAGGAAGTGGGGCTTATCTACCTCCAAGGGTGAGGGTCATTCAATGGGTGCTTACCGAGGGCTGCAGAAACAAATCGTTCTCTCCTTCTACAATGACCAGTGGGGCATCATGCCAACTCCCTTCTGGGAGAGAGTGATTTTAAAGGAGGAAGTAAACAAATGCTGAGAAAGAAGTCAGGGGACGGCCCACCAGGGACATAACATGCTGCAGTAATTTCCCCAAATTAGAAACGACTAGGTGAATGCCTTCTTTAGACCACAAAGATTGAAAGATTGAAAGAAAACTAGGAGGGCTGGGATGATTACCGCAATGACGGAACCCAACCTTGGAGTTCTCTCTGCCTAAGTGGTCCCCACCCCTAAAAAATAACGAACTGCTCAGTAGGCTCATAAATAAAACTAATTTTTTCTCGTCCTTCCCCCTTAACACACACTCTCATGCATTTCCAAGTTATTTCTGGTGACCTAAAAGACACGCATGCCAAACGCCTGCAGATTCTGCCAGAGTCAACCTTCCTCTCCTGTCTCAGTGGCCAGAGAACAGTCCCTGGAATTCAAAGGATAAACAAGGCCTGTGTCCAGACAGAGCTGTTTCTCTGAAACATTGCTGGCTTCTGAGTTTGATTCAGCTGCTCTCTGATGAAATTCAGGGAAAACTTGCCTTCAGAGATATCTCTCAGATTTTACGCATCTTCAGCTTAGCTGGTCAGCATTCATTCCACAAATATCAGTTGAACTCCTACCATGGGCCTGGTGGTGTTCTGAGTGCTGAAGGTACAGTGATTTAAAAATATTTTTTTTAAAAAAAAAGAGTTTCTGCTTTCATGGATTTTATATTCTAGTGGAGACAGGAGATAAATCAGTGTTTAACACAGTATATCACACAGTATATTGAGAAGTCCCAGGGAGAAAGCTAATGGAGAATCAAGGAGATAGGGATTTGGAGGGGAAGGAGGCAAGTGACGTCAGCTCTCTGTACCTCAATTTTCTCATCTGTAAAATAGTGTGATCATAACCTCCTCAAATAAAGTGGCATGAAAATTAAGTAAGATCATCTTTTATTTACATATTTTAGTACTGTGTATGGCAATTATTAGTATTATTTTGGAGGGCTACCCCCACACACTATCCTTACATTTTCTCCAGTCCCTCAGCCATGGTATGTATTTTTCCTGTGCAGAGAAATGTCCCTGGCTGTCCCACTCACCTTCCCCCACCAGCCTCCTACCTTGAGTCTGAGACTGGAGCTATAACTCAGTCCAGGCTGTAAGTTATCATTGAAGAGGAGGAAGGAACTTCTGCTGTAGAGGCAAGTGTTACCCCTCCTTAAAGCAAGACCGGCTAGGGTAGACACGCCACGCCCTGTTCCTGGAAGATTTGGAAACCTCTAAATCCCACAGGGTACCTGATAAGTTGTGTGCATAGCTGTTATTTATTGAGACCAAATGCATGGCAAAATGTATAATATGCATTAGACAAGTGATAATTAATGACATATTTTTTTAAAAAAGCAATTTTACCATCCCCATGCTATTTTATGCCAAAGGGTTACACCCAAACAGGCAGCTATGATTTTACTAGAATTGTCTCTATTTGTCATCCTTTGGAATGTGGGGCTTTGAAAGAGGAAGTTTTCCTCTGTGGCTGGATCAGCTTTTTGTGGAGAAGGATGTTTCCTTTTAGATTGAGGATTCTGTTTCTCACCCACCTCCAAGCAGAAAAGGTCTCTTCAGACCGGTTTGCCTGAAAACTTGGTGACATTCCTCACCTTTGGAAATAACCTGAACGCCTCATTGTTCTCAAGAGGATTCATTTGCCTCTCCTTGCTCCCCACAGTGCCCTTGGTGATTCCAGCTTACTTACTCGTTCATTGTTGTTTCTTGGACGTGCCAGATACCCTCCCTCTGTCACCTCAGGCTCCTGGGCTGTGGAAGCCACAGCTCCGCCCCGTAACTAGGCCATGTTCCCTTGACATTTTCAGTTTGTTACTGGTGTGACCCATTTTCTGAGTGGCTTCATGTCCGCTTTTCCCTTTCCCTAAGCAAGATCTCACTCATCAATCAGGAGCCCAGCTGGGCTTCCCTTGGTTGAGGGTGGAGATTCCTGCCTCCATCCAATTTGTATTAGATAATGGGTTTGGTTATTAGTGGTGGTTCTTCTTTTTTAAAATATAAAAATTGCTTGAGACAGCCCTCACACTTGATGACCCAGTAGGATTTCTTTCCCAAGCACCAGGGACCCACTGGTGACACTTGGATCTCTACGGCCTGTCAGCAGAGGGGGTATGGGAGGAGGTAGGGGCAGGGCGCTGTTTGAATGCCTAGCCACATCCCTGTTTTCCAGCAGAGTGGAAATCGCAAATGGAAAAATGTTTTCCTTTACACATATTGTTCTATTCTTTTCTCCTGTATAAGCTAAAATCATATAAAGGGTATGTATTTTCTCTTTAAACTTATAAATCTTGCTAAATAACCTAAAACAGTTTCCAAAAATTGCCCTGATGTACAGCACATGCTTAAAGTCTTGGGGTTTAATTAAAGGTATGAATGACTGAATTTCATTTTGAATTTATCTACCCTCAAATGCCTTATGACACTGTATTTTATTTGTGTAAGTTTAGGCATTTTAAATCTCAAATTTTTGGTAGAATATATGGGAAGGAAATACACTTAAGATTTTGCATGGCTTTTCAGCATTGTTATGCCTGTAAGGGAACTTTGAAGGAACTCTAAAGTGTTATTTTTCTTATTTAGGATTAGAATTGTTTCTACCTCTGTGTATTTAATCTGAGGGATCTTATTCATAGATTCAGATTCTAAATTGGGTAAATTAAAAGTACATTAGAGTTCAAGTACTGCTTTTGAAACCTTTTTTAGTCAATCTGGAAAGCAGATGCTTACTTAGCTAGGAAAGCATTCCTAGTTGGAAACAGCCTTAGAATCTTGTTTTTAACTCCTTCTCTGCATTAGGGATCTGGAGAGCCATGCGGGATCTACCGTAGGCTTCATTTGGTCTCTATTACACTGGTCTTCCAAGGCAGACTCTTAGTTCCTGTGCACTGGTTCTCGGAGTGTGGTCCTGGGACCAGCATCATTGGCGTTACCTGGGAGCCTGTTAGATCTACAGAATCTCAGGCCCCACCCCAGACCTACAGGATCAGCATATTCTAGAAGGAGGGCCCTGTAATCTGTGTTTTACCAAACCCTGCAGATGATTCTGATACATGCTCAAGTCTGAGAGCCATAGTGCATAGTGATCTAGTGCGTTAAGCTCATGGACTTCCACCAGAATAAAATCAGGACTTACCTCAGTGTAAAGCTCTCAGGGCCAAGCCTGTGTCATCACCAGCACCCTCTGATTGTCTGGCAGTGATGACAGTACTGGGGCTTAACTGAGCTCTGCCCGTGGCCTTTGGGATCAGTCACAGCTTATACAGCTGAAGAGGGATGGGTTTGCTTTTCACAGGAACCTATTAGCTCACCAGTGCTGCACTTTCAATCTCCCCCAAAAAACCCAGTCAGCTGCTTTGCAAATGCGTGCCTGTTGGTTACAAATCAAGACAGGGTGGATGCATCAATTAAGCCAGTAGATATTTTTATTGTTTATCTATGGTGTGCGTAACATGAAAAGACCAAGATGTTGGTATTGACAGAAAAATAGCTCCCAGGCTATGTGATACTGAAGGTGATGGATGAGCATCAATGTGGACAGATTACAGATGTCTAAATCAGCATTTTGCAAACTGGTACAGGAAGGGAAGGGGGCAAGAGCTGCATTGGACTAAGTTCAACAGATTCTTTTTTTTTTTTTTTTTTCTCGAGACAGAGTCTCACTCTGTCATCCAGGTTGGAGGTCAGTGGTGTGATCTTAGCCCACTGCAACCTCCACATCCTGGGTTCAAGCAGTTCTCCCACCTCAGCCTCCCAAGTAGCTCTGACTACAGGTGCACACCACCACATCCAGCTAATTTTTGTATGTTTTGGTAAAGACAGGGTTTCACCATGTTGGCCAGGCTGGTCTTGAACTCCTGACCTCAAGTGATCTGCCTGCCTCAGCCTCCCGAAGTGCTGGGACTATAGGCATGAGCCACCATGCCTAGCCAGTTCAACAAATTATTGGCTAGAGAACTTCTGAACCTTTAATAATGTCCATCATGAAAGGGCATCTGTTATGGTACATTTCCTTAATACATTGACCATAGTACATTATTTCGACAGCACTTCTCTTAAGCCTGTTGAAACAGCATTCCATGGTTTAGAAAATGCTATTCTAAATCAACACTCTACTTTTGAGGGGGAAAATGTATTTCTCATAATGGATGGCATTATTTATGGTAAAGATCCTTCCAGAGAACAGAGATTTTGTTTATAGGTAAGTGTATGACCACAAATAACTTTCTGAAGACTGAAATGGGTTATAGGTTTATATCATGTGAAAAGCATCGGTAAGCTTGAGAATCTGGGGCAGAGCAAAGCCTGTGTGGCCTGATTGTGGATCTACAATCCACAATTGTAGATTGTACCAGGGTCAAGCCTCAGCTCTGCCATTTCCTAACTGTGTAAACTTGGGAAAGTTATTTGCTATCTCTGAGCTAAACCTCTTCCGTGAAATGGTAATAATAATAATAATAATAATACCTACTTTTAAGGTTATAAGATAATGCCTTCCTAATACTTAGTAAATGGCCTCGTTCAGAGTATCAGTCAATAAAACCAATCAATAAAAATTGGTTTCTACTATTATTTTTATTCCTTATTATTTGCTCTCAAACTGCCCCCACTACCAATGAACAAACCCCTAGTGTTGATTTCTTCCCATGGTGGCAGCAGATGGACACTCAATATTTATTTTTGTTTATTTGTTTGATTCTGATGTAACATAAAGCAACACAGATTAAAAACATTGATATAATTAACTATAAATAATAAAATACACTGAAATCAGTAGAAGTGCTCCTCTTCCAAGACAGGCATCAAAGAGCATTTGGTCAAAGGCCCCTACCCTATTGTTCCTCCGTTGGGTGGAGTCAACTGGAAACTACACTAATTAGACTAGAAACCAATTGCAATCTCAACTCTCCACTGGGGAAGAATTTAGCCCCAGGAATTCCTCTCCAGCCTAGGACTGTGTGTTGATTTGACTGTCATTATGGCAAAAAGGAAAAGGACTTCTGAAAAAAATTTTATCTGGAAATGTAGCATCTTAGTCATTCACTGCATTTGCACTATCAAATTCTCTTCTAGTGTCTATCACCTTCCTTCACAAGGAAGCAGTGGAGTTCTAAGACATTGCTTTAATGTTCCTTGTAATATTCTTTACAAAGTGAAGGCAGCTGGTGATGGGGCTATTCCCTGGCTGTTGTCAAAAATACTCAGAAAAGGGATAAAATAGCTGTATTACACACTACTCTATTACCTCTTGTTACCCTATACAGAAGTCTTTTCTTCAGAGAAAACCAAGATGTTATTGTCCACAAACAAATAAAGACAAAGGTGTTCATCCAAGGATGACGCATTATGATCCTAAGAAGAAACTTTGGTGCATTTGAAATAACGTAACTCAAGGAGGGTTTATTTACCAAAGAGTTGGTGCCGAGGAATCACAAGAGATAGTACAGTAAGTCAGGGCTAGCAGCTGCTGCCCAGTCACCACCCTTAGCTAAGAGGACATGAGAGGAAAGTGGTACAGGATCCCAGAAGGATATACGAGTTGGTGCCTTGACAGGAGCAGTGACCTTTGGTCAAGGGACACAGCCAGACCTTTCAGAAATGGAATAAATGCCTTGGCCCTCTCCTTCCACTGCTAGTCTAAAGAGCTCCCCATTGGTGAACCCAACAGGAAGCCAGAGATTGCAAAAGCCCTGTTGAAGAAATCCGTGCTGGTTAGATCCCAGAGAAGAGATCAGGGTTAAGATTGTGTCTGGAGAGGCAAATTAATGATGTCCGAAGAGTGGAAACAGCAGGAATAGCTATCAATAAAGGACAGCCTAAATAAATGGTAGAGTTGAGTACTGTCCAGTACAACAGAGGCATTAGGTAGTTCTGTATGTGCTGGTCTAGAGCTACCTTCAAAGGCACATTAAGGGGGAAAAAGAGGTGCAGGACAGTGTGCAGCTGTGACTCTCAGTCCAGACAGCACATTAGCACCACCTGGGGAGCCTAAAATAAAATATACCAACACCTAGGCCCCTTCCCTGGAGCCTCAGAGTTAATTGATCTGATGTAGGGTCTAAGTTGTGGTGTGTTTCTTAAGCCTCCCAAGTGATTTTGATGTGCAGCTAGATTTGAAAACCATCAGTGTACATTATATGATAGTATTTTATATAAGAATCCAGGGATATAGACACACATGGGTGGGTGTAATATCTGTAATATTTCTGGGAAGATACAGGGGAATGAATCCGTGTGGTTTTCCCTGAAGGAGGCAGATGGGATGGTGATCTGTGGCAGAAGGAACACTGACTTTTCATTTTAACACTACCCTCTTGTAGTGTGGGATTTTTTTTTTTTTTTTTTTTTTTACATGTGCATGCGTTGACTGTTTAGCTTCAAAAACTCAGAAATACATTTGCTTAGTTTTGAAATGACCATCCATTCATTCATTCTCTTAAAGCTTTGGAACATGTCTTTGTGAGAAAAGATTTTTCTTTTTTTCTTTTTTTTTTTTTTTTGAGATGGAGTCTCGCGCTGTCGCCCAGGCTGGAGTGCAGTGGCGCTATCTTGGCTCACTGCAAGCCCTGTCTCCTGGGTTCACGCCATTCTCCTGCCTCAGCCTCCTGAATAGCTGGGACTATAGGCACCCACCACCATGCCTGGCTAATTTTTTCTATTTTTAGTACAGACAGGGTTTCACCATGTTAGCCAGGATGGTCTCGATCTCCTGACCTCATGATCCACCCGCCTCGGCCTCCCAAAGTGCTGGGATTACAGGCGTGAGCCACCACACCCGGCCAAGATTTTTCTTTTTAACCTTAAAATTTTTTGTATTACCTCAATAGCTAGGAATCTAAATGAGATGCTATTTGATAGAAGAGTAAGGTCTTTACCGAGAAGTTGTTGCTTTGGGTGTGTTTTTTTTTTCTTTCTTTCTTTTTTTTTTTTCTTTTTAGACAGGGTCTCACTCTGTTTCCCAGGCTCAGTGCAGTCGTGCAATCACAGCTCACTGCAGCCTCAACCTCCTAGGCTCAAGCGACTCTCCCACCTCAGCTCCTGAGTAGCTGGATAGTCCCAGGCATGTGCCACCATACCCAGCTAATTTTTTATTTTTTGTATAGTTGGGGTCTTGCTATGTTGTCCAGGCTAGTCCTCTGGATGCAAGAGATCCTCCCACTTCAGCATCCCAAAGTGCTGGGATTACAGGTGTGAGTAATCATGCCTGGGCTGGTATGTTTTAAGTGAAAATGAAATTAAGGCCATTGGTCGTTGGTCATCGAATCATTCCGTCAATAGCCAAATGGCTCCCTTTCTCCAGGCTGGCCTCGCCCAGGGCTCCACGTCAGTTTAGTAAGTGGTAACTCTTGGAACAGCAGAGGAAATCATATATGGAGTTAATTGAGCTGTCACTCAGGGAGCTGAGTAGAACCAGTTAGACCCCTGCCTCTGGGCTATTTCAGATTTCTTTTTTTTGAGACGGAGTCTCTCACCCTGTTGCTCATGCTGGAGTGCAGTGGTGCAATCTCAACTCACTGCAACCTCCACCTCTTAGTTTCAAGCGATTCTCATGCCTCAGCCTCATGAGTAGCTGGGATGACAGGTGCGCGGCACCACACCTGGCTAATTTTTGCATTTTTAGCAGAGACGGGGTTTTACCATGTTGGCCAGGCTAGTATCAAACTCCTGACCTCAGGTGATCCACCCATCTTGGCCTCCCAAAGCGCAAGGATTACAGGCACGAGCCACTGCACCTGGCCTCAGATTTCTTATTAAAATTAGGGAGCCCTAACTTAAGAATCCAGAAAGTCAATTTAACATTGAGCAGCTACTCATGAACTCCTCCTCCAACCCCCAACCAACATTGTGAAATATAAGTAGTTCAATTATGTTGAGCTATATATAGTTCTTTCACCTGATCTTCATCTGTCATTCTCCATCTGCTATCTAGCCAATTTCCTTTGAAAGCTCCATTTTAAAGGAGAATATATAATGGAAAAACCTTAACTCCTGACCTTTATGGAGATATACTAGAGTTACTCAATAATAATTAGCAGTTGCCCTGGTAACCTCAGACTTACTGCTTAAATCACCTGTATTTTTCACCATCCCCTGCCTGCAGGACAATAAGATCACCGGCTTTGTGCTAATGAAAATGGGGACATTTTAGTAATTTTATAATCCTTTTCAGCCTCTATTATAAGGGTAGAATGATATTGTTTGTGATTATGCTCACTAAAAAGAGGCTTTTTGTTTTGTTTTTTAGTTACCAAAGCAGTGAGATAGAAATCATTCTCGGTTTTGAGCAAATTGGAAAGCCCTGTGCAGTCTATTTTGTTTACCACTGTACTGAAAACCTTTGAAAACTTAAGTAGGTGAAACTTGCAGACTATAATGTAAGGATGATGGCCCTGAGATAGAAAAGGAGAATGAAATTGGCAAGTCTGTCATATCAGACGTCACAGACAAAGATGAGTAAAGCCCTCTAACTCCAGCACTTTGACTTGCACAATGCTGCTGAAATGTTGGTAAATCCAAAGCTGAAGCACAAGAGAGATTTCTTCAAATGAATGTGTTGGCTTCTGCTCTGTCTCAGGGAAAGCCTGCATCCCCTCCGTAGCATCCATGTACTGTGCCTTATGGCATAAACCTCATGGTAGGAGCTCCATATAATTCTCTGCTTCTTCTGGAGGAGAAACACCCTACTCCCAAACACACACACACACACACGCAATCCCCTTTCCCATTTTTCCCTTGATCCTTTGCGTGGAAGTAGAATTAGAGGACATATGTCCTTAGTCATCCCATAACAGCACTTACAATGTTCAGTTGTCACACAGTGAAAATAAACTGGCAAGAAATCAGAAATCAGGAAATGGAGTCATGGGAATCCTGGACATACTAATCCAAAAGAGACAAGATCTACACGTTAGTGATGGCCACAGCCAAGGTAATCTCATCCCAGAGAGCAGTCAGACTCTGCACTATCCCAAGAGAAGACTACAAACATTTCATATGAGGAAATGAACACCCACCAATTGCCCTTACTCCCCGCTTTCCCCTTCAGCCTCAATGGAACACAAACTTATTTTCATCTAATGTTTCCCTTTGGAGTATGGCGCCGCCTGTTGAATATTTGCTACTGTAGCCTAACTGCACTCTGGAGCACTCACTAATATCAGCATCCAGAATCGACCAGCTCTGACAGACAGTCCCTTCCCAGTCAATGAGCAAACACTTACTGAACATTTAGTATTTAAGACACTATTCCAGGGTGCAGTGGCCCACACCTGTAATCTCAGCACTTCAGGAAGATCACTTGAGCCCAGGAGTTTAAGACCAGCCTGGACAACATGACATACCATCTCTACAAAAAAAAAAAAAAAAAAAAAAGTTAGCTGAGTGTGGTGGTGCGCGCCCGTGGTCCCATCTACTTGGGAGGCTGAGGGGAGAATTGTTTGAGTTCAAAAGGTCAAGGCTGCCATGAGCTGTGATTGCACCACTGCACTCCAGCCTGGGTGACACAGTAAGACCTCATCTTAAAAAGAAAAAGACACTATTCCAGGCACTGTGAAAAAGACTAAAATATACTCTCCTTGCTGCTGCTCAGACGAGGGAGATCAGATCTACATATGTAGGGGAGCATTGCTGCCAATGCAAGATACATTTTAAGTAGTAAGTGAGCAGTTGGGTCATTTACTCAAAAATATTTATGGTTGAATGAAGTATCTTTGCAATTGTAGGCACGGTTTCCAATAATTTCCCTAGTTCGTTTTCTAGATCTGCTTTGAAGTATATTAATTTCCTTATCTGCCTTGGTCTTGCTGCTGTGAGTTGGGTAGAAGGAGTTCTAGGTATGTTTTTCTTTTTCTTTTTTGGAGATGGAGTCTCACTTTGTCACCCAGGCTGGAGTGCAATGGTGCGATCTCAGCTCACTGCAACCTCTGCCTCCCGGGTTCAAGCGGTTCTTCTGCCTCAACCTCCTGAGTAGCTGGGATTACAGGGTTGCACCACCACACCCAGCTAATTTTTTTTTTTTTTTTTTTTAGTAGAGACAGGGTTTCACCATGTTGGCCAGGCTGGTCTCGAACTCCTAACCTCAGGTGATCCATCTATGTCAGCCTCCCAAAGTGCTGGGATTAAAAGGCATGAGCCACCATGCCTAGTCGGAGTTCTAGTTTTATGATCCAACTTTTTTCTCCTGTTCTCCGGGAGGCTCCCTACCTCTCAGACTCTACCAAGCTATGTCCCAATTTATTTATTTATTTATTTATTTATTTATTTATTTATTTATTTATGCCCACTGAGGCCTCTGTGGCTCTAATGTTTTAGATTTCAGGAAAACTTAAAATTTGGACTGTAAGAATGACATAGAAAGGAAAAAATATCACAAAGAATGAAAAGCTGCAATTTGATCATTTGCATGTGTTGCATTTTTGAAGTCCTCCCCACCCCATTGCAACAAGAGACTTTATCCTTAGATTGTATTTGTTCTTTTTTTTTTTTTTTTAATCCCAAAGAACTAGCAGTTTACTGATATTTGTATTGGCAAAAATTTGTAACAATTTCTTATATAATGTACTATATCAAATATCCTATTAAAATAAAATTTAATTCATATCTTGAAGGATTGTTTTCTGACCTTATATGGAAAAGGAAAGTTTTGAGAATGAGTAGTTCTTTAAACCCTGAATCAGTGTAACCAGGAAAAAATAAGTGAAGAGAGACTATGGCTTGCCATGGGTCAGGGGAAGTTTTACTATCAAATTTTCATGCAATACCCAAATCTCTGTATAGGTATGAGGGCTCTCTTTTCTGGTTCTTTGTCTATAAGGAAATTCTAAATTAAATTTCCTCTTCCTTACAAGCCAGTTGTTAAGTTATTAAGTTCTGCCTTTAATTTCAGCGTGAATCAATTAGGTTAGATGCTCGCAAGCAAGCGCCCTGGTTCATCATTTCAAAGAATGAGACTCTTTTTGCTATATTTTTCTTTGCATCCGTGGCTGATTTTTCTATTCTGCTAGCAGCTCTTCTTCCACTTGCAGGAGTTTATTCTTTTCACTTGTATGCCAACTCCAGTGGCAGTACAAAGGGAGGGTTAATAAAACCTGTGTTGAGTTGATATTTTGACTATCACAGCTCTGAATTGGAGCATAGAGAGCGCTATTAGCCATAACCCTGAGTGTTCCTGTTGAAACCCAGAGCCAGCTTTCTGCCTTAGTCATCATTTTTGGTTCACCTTGTGTAAGCAAGTTCCCAGTGTTTAACCCACTGGCCTTGGCACATTTCAGGAAGAATTAGGTCTCTATGTGCAAAAATGTTCAACAGAAATCTAAGACCCTCATCTAGAATCTGAATATATAATCAGTGTGTTGGGCCCCAAAACAGAAGAGCAATGTGATGTCATGTAGAACCCTATTTGCATGCTGCCACAGCCCTATACTTTGCTTTACTCCAGATTCATATAGAAATCCATGAATTTGTAGTAAGTAAGAGAAAGAAAGCAGCATCTCTGCTCAGCTGAGCTGGCCTGTGTGCCGAACTAGGAAGATGGCTCCTTTCCTCTGGAGAGGATATGATCTTTTCAAGGCTGCTTTTTTACACATCACCATGGGGCTGGCCTGACTGCACGCTGAAGCTGTGAAACCTGAGTGTGTATCTGTGCAAAACTGGGGTAGAATCAGGACCCCTAGGGGTCCTGCACTGGTTTGGCTGAGTGGAACATACAGGTTGGGGTTTTTGGAGGCTGGATGGGGAAGAGGGAGGAGAGATGAGGGTGTTGTCAGTGAGGGAGGAACACTGGGGAACAGAAATAGCTAAAAGAAAGTTTAATGGAGTTTCTCGTACACGGTGCATGATGTGAATCCTCCTCCATGTCACCCCATGTGGGCTTCGGTAAGAACCACTCCCTCATTCTTCAGTCTTCCACAGTATTAAGAGCTTGGGTTCTGGGGGAAGATTTACTGAGAGTTCACGTCCCAACTTTATTAGTTGTTTTACAATGAACACTTCCTTTTTAAAATTTATTTTAGATTCAGGAAGTACATGTGCAGGTTTGTTATGTGGATATATTGTGTGATGTTATGAGGACTGGGCTTCTAATGTACCCATCACCCAATAATGAACATTGTACCCAATGGGTAATTCTTCAATCATCACCCCATCAGCCCTCCCCACTTTTGGAATCCCCAGTGTCTGTCTTTCTATCTTTATGTCCATGATGTGTATTTTTTATTCCCTGCTTATAAGTAGAAACATATAGTGTTTTATTTTCTATTTCTGAGTACAATGAACAGTTCCTTGCCCTCTATAAGCCTCATCTGTTAAATGGGAATAATAATAGTATCTACCTCCTAGGGTTGTTAGGATGAAATGAAATAGTTCATGTAGAGCTCTTTGCATGGCTTCTGGCTCATGATCAGGGCTCAGTAAAAGTTACCTGCTATAATTATGGTCATCGTTGTTCTTTTAACAATCACTGGGTATTTGGAATGTGTTTGGAGGGTTGTACGGAGGTGCAGAGTCCTGCTTCGTGATGGGCACAAGGTGAGAAGGGAGGCTGCTCTCCGGGTTCCAGTCATATCTCAGTTAAAGGATAACACACGTCCTTCCCCTAACTCATCTAGAACAATCCCATGTACATAGCTGGCAGTGAACACAAAAGCTCTCTGAGTAGCTGAAAGAGCTCACAGTTTCATCAGCTCTTTAGACCTGTTGGGCATCCTCAGGTCAGGGTGACTGAGGGAGTATGGGCAGGAAGTCCAGGCCAGGAATCCAGGAGAGGCTGCTTAGGGCTTTGGGGTCCAGGCAGAGCAGGAACTATAAGAAGGAGGAGCAGAATGAATTGGAGTGGCTCTTTTGGCTCCACATGACCACCATTTAGTTACTTGGTGTGTTGGCCTCTCTACATCCAATCGCTGCTTCTCAGTGCTCCCCTCTGGCTTATTCTTTCCCACCATTCTGTGCCTGGGCCTTACTTTCCCTCACAGCTTCTGCTTCTGCTTCCTTATAGCTTTGGATTGCCATGACCCCCAACAGCCTCAGTGCTCTCATAGCCTCGTTCTCCTTAGAATTTCACCTGCTTCTTTGCTGAATTCTGTGCTGCCCAGCCCTGAGGGAAAGCATCTATGCCCTGGAGACCTTGAGGCAGGGGATTCTACAGTTTAATCATCTGTAGCCACAGGGAACTGGCTTCCACAACCTTTCAGCAGGAACTGAAGGTAGAGCATGTTCCAAGGTTGCCAAGTCCAGGACATACCTTTTGCAGACAATTAAAACAAACTTGGCTCCTTGGCTTTCCGCCATTCAGTATTTTGGAAGTAACACTCATACCACAAAAGGTAGTTATATTCACAGAATAGAAAGTTAATAATTGCTGCTGAGGCAAAGTACAGAAGAACTCTTTCTGAAGTCATAAAAACTGTAATAATACAAAGGTCTGGATAAAGAACTAGCTACCCTTCACACCCAGCAGCTTCTTTGGTCACAACTGTATGACAGCATGAGACAGTAATTGATTTTTATAATTCTCTTGCCTCAATTAAGTAAATTGCATCTGATATATTCTGTTTTTGAAGGCAGAAAAATGTGTGCCATGTTTTAGAAAGGTTTCCATTGGTTGACCTGGTGCGGTGGCTCACGCTTGTAATCCTAGCATGTTGGGAGGCCAAGGTGGGTGGATCACTTGAGGTCGGGAGTTTGAGACCAGCCTGGCCAGCATTGTGAAACCTCATCTCTACTAAAAAAATACAAAAATTAGCTGGGCCTGGTGGCACACGTCTGTAATCCCAGCTACTCAGGAGGCTGAGACATGAGAAATGCTTGAACCCAGGAGGAAGAGGTTGCAGTGAGCTGAGAGCACACCACTACACTCCAGCCTGCATGACAGAGTGAGACTCCATCTTTAATTAAAAAAAAAAAAAAAAAAAAAAAAAAAAAGCCGTTGTTTGTAGTAAGAATAGGGGCGCTCAAATGATTAAATTTCATTTGTTTGTAGAGTTGTTCATCAATGATGTAGATTGTGTACCACAATTCCTTAGGACCTAGAGATGGTGATAGTATGGGGGTAATCTCATGACTAAGCCAGGCCAACTGTAATATTTTCACGGATTTTTTTGTTTTGTTTTAACTGGAGCTGGGTTAAGAATCTGTGTTGCCTACCAGAATGTCCGGCAGCCATGTTCCCCATCACATGGAGAAAGTCCAGCTGCAGCCATTCCAATGTGCAGAAGAAACTGACAAGAGACAGTGGAAGCAACACTTCACAGAGGGCTTTTGTGCCCCATTTTTTGAGCTTTTTTAACTCTCTCTGCCATGTCTTCAGTATGTAAGCACATTAAAGATGAGTTAGAGGGGGATCGTGCCCTTCACGATGAGAAATAACAGAAACATTAAATACCTATATTGAGTGGTCTAGGTGCTACAGGATAAGGTGCTGCTGGAATTCCTAGGCAAGAGAGATGACTTTGAACTGGGATGATCAAGGAAGGCTTTGTGATCAAATTGGCACTGAAGCATGCATCTTGAGGATGGGTTGGATTTCAACAGGAAACAGTGGGGAAAGGCTCAGAGGCAGGATCATACTGGGCACATGTGGGGAGCTGCTCATAGTTAACTTTGAACATATGCTTCTCATCTGTAATATTACCATTGTTTTGTTTTCTTGTGTCAATATGCTTTTTACCTCTTTAGACACTAAAGCTGGGGAAGTCTAGTCATGTTGTTTTCCCATTCCAGAATTCCATGCTAGCTGGATCCCGATGGAACATCTTCTGTCAATTTACTTCATGTAATTGACTTGCCTGAGATGTTCCCTATTTTCATCACAGTTTTGCTTCATAGTCAAATAGACCTCACCATCTGGAATTCTTCTTCTTCTTCTTTTTTTTTTTTTTTTTGCTCAAATTTTCTTCCACAAAAGGCCTGTTTTCGTTTCTAAGTGTCACACAAGATCCTACGACATTCTGCCTCATCCTCTTTGCTTTGAGTTTTATAATGTTAAAAAAACCAACAAAACAGGTTCAAAAATAAGCTGTATTCCTCTTCTGTGTTGCAACCCAATACTAAGCACATCAGACAAATTCTGACACCTTCAGCTTTTAGCAAAGGCTGTTTGGTTGCCTTGGAGTTAGACTATGTCTCTAAGAGACTAGCTCTGGGCTCTGAGAGATCTATCCAGAAACAATCAGGATAGACCAGATTCATGGTGAGATTAATAAGGAGAGGATATAAATAGTGATCATGTGGACTTACAGAAAATTCCTGCTTATTTTTACTCCTTACACAGAATTGTTTTGTTTAGCCTTCACTTACTATGCTAACACTGCTAAAGTACATGTGGTATTTATTTTCATTTGGACGGGTAGCATCCATTCTCTTTCTCAAACTGTAAGTGAACTGTGGAAACTGCATCCCAGACATTCAGTGATGATAGTCTGACACATTGTCACAGAGTACCATGCACTACTAAAGTGACTGTTGGGGCCTTTGCTTTTGCAATGTTTGCATTTCTCTCAATCCAGGGCCTCTCTGGGCTCTAACAAGAGCTATTCCTGTCTTCCTCACATTTCTGGAAACTGAATACTGGTGTAAATTTCCCTTATGTGACATCTTTTACATGGACAGACAGTTATATTCAATACCCTGTGTGTCAGCTTGAGCAGATTTACCAATCAGTGTTCTTGGTCGCAAGTAACAGAAAACCTAGCCCAACTAAGCTAGGCTAAAATGGAACTTACTGTTTTTCCAGTGTGTAGGAACGTTTGTATTCAGGCATGGCTGGGTCTAGGGGCATGGGTGTTGCCATCACAACCGAGCTCTTGCCGTCTCTCAGCTCAGCTTTCCTCTTTGCTAACTCTCCTTAGATAAGCTCTTTCCTTTTGATGGCAGGGTGGTTACCACCAGTTGGACTTACTTTCTTAAAAAGCCCAAGCCCAGCAGAAAAGAAAGAGAGAAGCTCTTTTTCTCAGCACTTTGAAATACAGACTGGGCCTAACTTTTGTTGGTCCACATTGAGTCCCATCCCCATCCCTTAACCAATCTTTGTGGCCAGGGATGTAAGTGAGGCTCTGTAGGACTAGGCCTGAATCGCCTGTTCACCCTTGACTGGGTGGGAGGGGAGAACAACACCCCAGGCACATGGGCTCTGCAGATGGAGAAGGAGTGGTCCTCAGAGAAGAGAGCCACAGATTCACTACACTGGACCTTTCTTATGTGGACTTAGTGAAAGATTTGGTGACTTTACACTCCAGGATCCGAATTTGTGCTGCTTTCATTCCCCTCAATAGTGTCTTAGATGTTCTCTGAAAATATCCCTTTTTTTCCAGTCCAAATGCTTCTTGCATAATTTATTTTATTCCTAGTTAACTGACTGCCTCCTTTAAGAATAATGTATTTTGTAGTTTTTTAAAAATGAAGAAAATATTATCTTCCTAATTGGCCCTGGACATAGTTGATTCATTTAAAAAACAAATTTCTGGGAAAAGGCTTTCATTATCAGTGCCCATTAGAGGTCATTAGAGAACATATGGCAAACACCGGTGTGCTGGGGTTGGCCTCCATTCATTTTAATGACAGTGTTGTCAAGAGTGCATCTTAGACTGTGATTAAGCAGAAGAAAAAGAATCTGAAAAGGACTGGCCCCTTGTCTTCTGTGAGAGCCATGAACATGCGAAAACAGTGGTTCAGCAGTTCTGAGAGCGGCTCAGACATAGGCCACTGCATGGTGGCATCTTTTGGTGGCCTGCCAGACACAGTGGGGCAGCTAGCATCCACCTCACAAGCTTTGTGAAAGTCTCCAACTTGTGGTGACAGTGTCCAAAACCTATGAGTTTGGATAAGAACTCTTTCTTCTGCCAGGAATCACATTGAGCCGCTGGAAAATTCCACCTCAGTTTGATCTGCCAGTGTCTGGTTCATACCTGAGAACAAATTTTGCTTGCAAAGGTTAAAATGAAGTCTCCATGAGCTATGGTGTTGATAATAGTGCTGATGACAATGATAACTCACATTAATGAAGCCCCAGTGTCCCAGGCACTTTACGTGTGTACTTATTTAATCAACACAATGCCGCAGGTACTGTTGTACTCCCCATTTTACACATGAGGCACAGAGAGATCACCTAACTTACCTGAGGGTAGAGGTGGGATTTGAGCCCAGGCAGTCAGGTTCTAGTACTGCCCCACCCACAACCACTATGCTCAGTTGCTTCTGTGGGCAATGGCTGGGTGTTGGCAAGCTACTAAAGCTGGGTGTGTTGGGAAAGAGACTGAAGCAGCCCAGTCATATTTCTTCTTTTTCTTGCCCTCCATTCTCTGGTATCCTTCAAGTGTCAGATGCTGGGGGAGTCTGGGGAGATAACAAGAGCATGGGAGAACAGGAAACAGAGAATGAGTACCTAAAAACAGAGGTCAGCAGGCCAGAGTTTAAGAGAAAAAGAAAGGGGAAAAAAGAGCAAGAGATCCTTGAAAGGAGCTATAATAAAGGACAGAGAATATAAAGAATAAAAATGGACTCCAAGGAGGAAAAAGAATGGGAGGAATGTTTATTGACCATCTGCTGTTGCCAGGCAGTAACCTAGGGCTTTTCCATATGTTATCTAATCTTAGAACCCAGTTAGATGAACAACCACTGTCAATATTCCCATTTTACAGATGGGGAAACTGGGTTTCAGGGGGATAAAGTGACTTCCCCAAGATCACAGAACTGGAAAGCAGCAGTTTGAGCTGAGGCCTGTGTGACCCTCAACCAACGAGCCATCCATCGTCTTGAGGGCTAGTCCCTCATTCCTGGCCATGGTTTGTAGCCCTAGATGAAAGCTGCACTTGAGATCTTGAGATTTGGCAGATACTTGGAGATCATACTCCAAGGAATATAGCCATTCCTTTGCTGGAAGGCAGTTGCTGTGTACTTGCATCACAGGGAGGAGAGGGGAGGGGAGGGGAATAAAGTTTTATGGGACACCTCATTACTTCCCAAGTTTCAAACTTTTATCAAGCCAACTCTTTAAACTTTAAATATATTGCCAGAGGTACTGTCCCTTAAGCATTCCATAGCTCTTCAATCTCAGGTAAGCTATTTTTTCCCCCATATTTGTGAGCTTTCCTCCTACATTTGCCCATTTCTGCCATTAAAAACAAAACTAAAAACTTTCCCTCAAAAGCTGATCATCTGCTTGTCACTACACTTTCTTCCAAATTGAAGAGGTGGTAGCAGGATGTTTGCAAGCCCAGTATTTATCTCTGGTGTAGGCACAATCCCAGCATCTACTGATTGCATTTCCCATTTACTGTTAGTTTTGCAATTTGGGAATTGAACTTCCTCTGCATTTTTTTCGTTTCCTTCCTTTTATTTCTTAGAATCCAGGTCTAATTGTCCCCCTAAGGGCTAGACTGGTTTCAATAGATTTATTAAGTGATGGCTTTACAGTGTGGGTGTTATGTCCATCTCAAAACCTGTGCAGGCAACCATCACATACACGCTTGTCTCCTATTGCCAGCTAAAACTGAGGCAGCATTTTCGAGAGTGCCAAGCCTTTACTAAGTGCAGGCATTTGTTTGTTATTTCAAGTCTTTGTATGCTGACAAATTCTGTTCATGTATGTGTGTGTTTAGGGCACAGTTGGGTGACAATGTGCCAGGTATCTGGTGACAACTGTCCTGTAAGCATGGTTGATAACCAAACAAAATCCAGGAATGTGAGGCTCGTTAACTCTTTAAAAAAAAAAAATACATGTATGGTTGAGTAAAATGAGAATTAAAAAATAACAGATTAACAAAGGCTGAGAGAAGAACAGAGTAATTCATCATAAAACTGTCCTGAGCCACCTAGCAGCCATGACAAAGAAGGGAAAAAATATAATGGGATGTATAGTCTAATTGTCTGTTCAAAAAAAGCATTCCAGTTCATCAAGAGCTATAATATTAATTTTTCATGTGAGTCTTATATTAATGATTTTCAATAGCTCAATAGACAATATCTTCCAAAGCAGTTTCATGCAAAAAATAAATGAGGCCCTCTATATAGAGCTATTACTCCCATTGGTTTTGATTAAATACAGAGTCTGATATTAAGCTGAAGTATTGAAAGGTTGTTTTTACTATGGTAAAACAAGGAGAACAGCCTGGAGAAAGCATGTTTGCTGGTGATCGGCCTGGTAACAGAATGATAGATGGAAGGCAGGATCCCTCTTAGAGGATCCCAGTTGTCTTGGCCATCCTTTTGATAGGCTCTACATGACATGTATTCTAAATTGACGTCTGTGGGAATATAAATACCCGAAGGGCAGATACCCATGTTGTTGGCTGAAAGAAGATGCCAGAGGCATAGATAATGTTTTATTGAGGCCAACTGGAATCCTTGTCTCCATAGGGTTCATATGAATTCAGCAAGCAGTTATCATGTCTACAGCATGCCAAGATAGTGTTGGGAAGATAGTATTCCGTGTATGTGAGACCTGCACCCAGGTCCCTTTAAGGTGGCATGACAGTGCTGTGATGGAGACAGACTCAGGATGCGGTGGCACCCGGGGAGGGACACTGAGCTTCACCCTCTGGGCTGCATCTTGGTAAGTGAGTAAAACTTACCCATGGGAAGATGGGGGACATTGCAAGCAAATGGAACTGTGCAAGCACAAACAAGGAGAAAAAAATAAAGAGTGCCCTTGAACTCTTTGGCCTCAACTGATCCTCCCGCCTCAGCCTCCCAAAGCACAGGGATTACGAGCATGAGCCACTGCACCCGGCTCATACTGCATGCCTGAGAAGTAACAAACCATTCTGCAGGAGCCTCGAGGGCCTAGAGGGAGTGGAGTCAGAACAGCAGAGAATTACCACAGGCCAGCATTTTGGAGAGATGTATTTTTAGGCAGAGCCAAGATGTTTCTCCAAAAATGAAGTGCCTCTGCATTGCTTTATTAATAAGAGTCAACATTTCTGAATTCAGGCACTTCGCTTCGCAATTTACATAGGCATTGTTTTTCTTAATCCTCACAGTCACTTCTCAGAGGTAGGTATTATTTTCCCATTTTTACCAGTAGCAGCCTCGGAAAGGTTAAGTAACTTGCCCGAAGTCCACAAAGTCTAACTCTAGAGACTTCCCCACCTCACCATTTGGGAGCTTTTTTGTCCAAAGCCTCTGAATGTCCTAAATCAGAGTTCAAGTAGAACTGGAGTTTGGAGTCATGCTGTTTGGAAGGGAGAGGTGACCTTGACCTAGACTGCACCCTAGGCTTCCCTATACCTAAAAAATTTACCCTGAAGATGATTTTTCTTTGGTGAAGGCTGTTAGACATTGAGGCTAGTCTGCCCACCAAGATGAATTTGGTTTTGGCAAAACTAAGTAGCTCCTCTTCCCAGGAGTCAGTTGCCGTTTGAGGGCAGCATCAAAGCAGAGAAGTGTTGTATCTTCCTGTGTGTAACAGCAAGAAAGGTGACATCTATTTCTTCCAATAGGCTCTCCACATTGTTTAGAAATCAGTTATTTCTTAAAAGGAGGATGGCAGCAGGTAGATCAAAATGTCAATATTCGTTCAGTGCCTCTTCTGTTTTATGCAGCTCAGAGATTCTGTCCCATTCAAAATAAAAGATAGGAAACAATCTATTGTTCATTGTTAAGAATCTGGTTGAGTATGTTGTTGGACATCTCCACAATGGCATGTTACATAGCAACTAAGAAAAAATGAGGAGGCAACTTTTGATGTAATGATGGAGTAATCTCCAGGAGATGCCATTAAGGAAAACAGACAGGGTTCAGAACAGTGTGAATAACTGGTGGTCATTTGTTTTTAAAGGGAAGAGGGGTGTGAAATCACACACACACATCCACCCACACCAGTCTGCAAGTTCATTTAGTATCTCTGGAGAAAATATGAGAAACTCATACTAATGGTTACTTCTGGAGAGGGAAGGAAGAGTTATCTTTCCTATCCACCCTTTTATACTGATACCCTTTTATACTGTCTGGAAATTTTATCAACTGATACAATAGCCATTCCAAGCAATAGATTAATATAAAAATGAAAGAGAGAAAATGCCCCATCCCCCAAACAAGTTGAAACATATTCATATAATTTATCTGTAGATATATACCTCTATCCTATGGTTGTGAATTATGCATCATAGGAGTATTTTAAATTTGTAGTATATAAGCAGGCAACTTTTTAGCAATATGGGATTACCTAGGATCATAGGTAATTGGAACCCTCAGCCAAATACTTGCTGATACACTACCTCTGAGTTTCTAAACAAGTGAGCAAGAAAGTCCTGTATTGAACTTCTAAGCCTCATACCTGGCAGGGACAGATAAGTATACATGGGCAGGTTCTTTGATATGTTTCCAAGTCCATTATGAGAGATAAGCAAGCTTAAGTGTAAATCTGTGATTTAACTACATTTCAAATTTGATATGCAAGGATGCCAGAGAGAACCTGTGTGCTCCGAATACGTCTGTGGCTCTAGCTCTTTAAAAGACGTTCTTCTCCCTACATTAAAGGAGCCCAAATGTTCCCTCTCCTATATAAATAAGGCTGTTTAACAGACCTAAGGGCTGACTCTTACTTTTTGGTGCTTCACAGATAACTAAATGGTGGTATTATTTTAACCAGTAAAAATTCAGAAATCTAGGGTCAGGCTTGCAGCTGGCAGAGCTTGGAAACAGTTAATGATTGAAAGGACTCATCAGCATCTTGAAAGGCAGCTCCTGAGAAGCTTAAGCAAAATGCTTCAGGGCACCTGCAGATAGAGGATTGGGGCACTCTGCGGTGACAGTGAAGGAGAATGTGTTTGATACCATCTTGTCACAGAGAAAGGCTATCTGTCATACCTCAACTGAGCATGAGTTTTTCTTTTGTAAGTAAGATATTTTCAGAAATGTTCTAGAAAAAAGACTGCTTTTCTTAACCAAATTTGCAGTGTCTAAAAAAAGATACACTTTTTTTTTTTTTTTAAATGAAGAATGATGGATACCAAAATGTAAGAGATTTCTAATAGACAGCCCATCTCAGTTGGTACAGACTTCAACACCTGGTCCGGAAGTTTTATACTATTGGGCATATGTGGGGTGTGGGAATTACTGTTTGTTTTGTGTTTCTGCAAAAGCAGGTTTGAGTTTCTTTCTGATTCTTATTTAGGTTTGAGAGAGAATTGCCATAAAAAGGTTTTTGTTTTTAGCCAATTTTGACTTTTTCCCTTAATTTTTAAATTTCCTCATCTGAAATATGGCACAATAGGCCAGGCACAGTGGCTCACGCCTGTAATCCCAGCACTTTGGGAGGCTGAGGCAGGTGGATCAACTGAGGTCAGGAGTTCAAGACCAGCCTGGCCAACATGATGAAACCCCTTCTCTACTAAAAATGCAAAAATCAGCTGGGCATGGTGGCACGTGCCTGTAATCCCAGCTACTCAGGAGGCCGAGGCATGAGAATTGCTTGAACCCGGGAGGCGGAGGTTACAGTGAGCCGAGATTGTACCACTACACGCCAGCCTGGGTGACAGAGTGAGACTGTGTCTAAAAAAATAAAATAAATAAATAAGTAAATGAAATATGACACATGACCATGAAACAGAATTGTCTTTATGAGATTTGTGTCTTCTCTTAGCCAGAGATTGGCCAAGCATTTGTTCCTTAAAAATGAAAAGTCATGATGCCTGTGTAGTGAGCCATCTGCTGCTCAGTAGACTGCATAAGAGACTTGCCAGCCAAGTCTGCTTTTATATTTATGAACTGACATTCACTTCTTAGATGGTAGGAATTAATACAGTGGTACTCTACTTTGAAAGTAAGTTTCTCTTGGGAAATTACCTGCAGGATTGGCAGGTGAGCCCTTTGGACAGAATAGTGACTCCCAAGCACCATCGCATGTTTGTTTTTGAGAGCTTTTGTGTCCCTCCTCTCATTCTTCTTCCGGGGAGCACCACCTCCTTGCTCATATACATTGAAGTAAAAGTCCTTTCACCACTGAATGTAAAGAGACAGCCTAAAAATGAGAAATTAATTTACCTTAGCCCCAGGGTAGCTTGGAGACAGCTTTTAAATTTTGATGTTAAAAAGCACTTGGAAAGACAGTTCATTTTGGAGCCTGAGGAAGGAACTACTTTAGTTAGGGGTTTAACATAAACCTAAGTAGCAGACCGTTAGGCAGAGGTCTAGATTTGGTATTGAAACTTCAATTTCAATACTATAATGTAAATTTCCACCATAAAAAAGACTCAGGTGTCTGATTTTCATCGTTATGCAATTTTCAGCTCATAATCTCAGAATCCATAAATGCCTTTAGGATCTAATTTGCAAAGAGAATTACATATTGCAAGGAGCCATGGAAAGTATATAGCTAGTTCCGTGGAAAGCAAAGCTGTGAGTGACATCTAATTAGGCTACAGTGTCAATGTGTTTTGGGTCTGGCACTCATCTGTCATTACTTTGAACAAGCCATTTGACCTTTATATTACATGTAGGGACCATACCTCTTCATTTGCCTGTTAGGTCTGTTGCCCTGGTGTAAATTTATTTGTGGCTTTCTGCTTCAGTGTGCTGGTTTGGGTGATAAATTATATGATCACTCATATACCATCTAGAATAAATGATAACACCTCATCATATTAGTTTCCCAAGTGTCTTTTTCACTAAATTGATCATCTGTGGACCAAGGATCATCTAGTTGGCCTCTCAGAACAGTGTTTGGCTTTGTTTGCTACGTAGTGCTTGTCAAATGAAGGAATCAGTTCATCAGGCTGCATCACGAGCCTGTAGGATTTGGATCCATGAAACATATGTGAGATCACCAAGCATGATGCTCCCCAGTGAAAACAGTACTCATTGAATGCCAAGACACTCAGTCATGGTTGATTACCAGACCACAGAAAACCTGGCAGAGCTGGCATGTCAATAGCAGACATGTACATGTATTTGATGTGCACGCTCACCCATAGCTGCCTTGGAGACAAGGTGCTGTCGGCAGAGCAGAAGTTGGGAAAAATTTCTGATGGGCTTAGGATCTGGCTGGCACTGTTGTCAAGAATAACAATAATACTACAAAAGGTATTTATAGCGCTTTTCAGTTTTCAGAGCCACTTGAAACAGTTTTCAGAGTGTTTCATTTGGTTTTGGCACTAACCCAAATCATAACACTTGGCATACTGTATTATAGTTGCCCATTTTCTTCTCTGATTCCTGCTCTAAGCTGTAACGTGGGTCAGGCCCACATCTGTTTCTTGTTCACTATTGTTTGCCCAGCACTTGATGGTGCTCTTTGCGGGTATGTGATAAATACAATGGAAAGCATGACGACTGCAGGGCAACTCTCTCCTACATTTTCTAAATGAGGGACACTGAGGCTGAGAGGGCATGAGAGGCCTATTCAAGTCTATGTGGCAGTCTTTTTTTTTTTTTTTTTTTTTGTATAGCATCTCACTCTGTCACCTGGCCTGGAGTGCATCTCCACTCACTGCAACCTCCACTTCCCAGGCTCAAATGATTCACCTGCCTCAGCCTCCCAAGTAGCTGGGATTACAGGCATGTGCCACCATGCCCAGCTAATTTTTGTATTTTCAGTAGAGATGGCATTTCACTATGTTGGCCAGGCTGGTCTCAAACTCCTGACCTCAAGTGATCTCACCTCAGCCTCCAAAGTGCTGGGATTACAGGCGTGAGCCACCGCACGCAGCCTGTGTGGCAGTCTTAACCCGTAAGCTCCTGTTAAACCTGGACCTTTGGATTCGAAGTTCAGTGCTCTTTCTGTTGAATCAGTACCCAGAAGAATCAGCATTGTGTTCATTGTATGAGGGTGACAACTTTGCAAGAAACATAGAAAAATGGGAGACTGCAGTTCCCTCTGCATGGGATTTGCTCCCTCTACCTACACTTGATAACATCTGCTGTTTCTTTTAGGATCCACTGAGACCTCTTCCAGGGAGCCTTCCCTGTTGCCCTGCCCCTTGACTGGCTTAGGTGCCACTATTCAGCGCTACTACAATAGCTGGTGCTCATTTCTGTCATTGTACTTAACAACAGCTGCTGCTGCTCATGCGGGCTCCCTTGGGGCCAGACACTGAGCTGAGGGCTTCACATTTCCCCACAATTGCTCTAGGAGGGAGGCTGTTAATACTTCATTTTTCAAGTGGGAAACTGAGGTTCAGCAAAGTCATCTAACTTGCACAAGGTCACCCAACGTGTAAGTGGTTGACCTGGAAATCATCTGACTCCAGACTGCCGAGCCCACCACACCCCATTTAACTAAATACATGATTTTTTTTCTTTTTTTCCAAGGAGTCTTGCTCTATCACCCAGGGTGGAGTGCAGTGGCACAATCTTGGCTCACTGCAACTTCCACCTCCCAGGTTCAAGCAGTTCTCCTGCCTGAGTCTCCCAAGTAGCTGGGATTACAGGCACCTGCCACCACATCTGGCTAATTTTTATATTTTTAGTAGAGATTGGGTTTCACCATGTTGGCCAGGCTGGTGTTGAACTCATGACCTCGGTGATCCCCCTGCCTCGGCCTCCCAAAGTGCTGAGATTATAGGCCTGAGCCACCACGCCCAGCCATTTATCATGTATCATGATAAATACATGATTATCAGCCATTTATATACCAGCTTTCCCCCACTGGACTGCACACTCCTCAAAGGCTGGGATGAGGGCTTATTCCTCTTCAGCATCTGGTACCTTTCCTGGCACCAAGGCAGCACTTACTAAATACTTGTTGGGTGTACAAGCAAGAGAGGCAGTGAAGAGAGCTGTGGGAGCCCAAGTGAAAACAGGGAGTGCATCAGCTTCTTGGACCAGCCTGGGACCTCCTGGGGTGCGTTGCTTTTCATGACTGTGGCTTTCTGCTCTGCTGGCTGTGATCACTGTTCCTGCACACTGCCCTTACTGCTGAGAACAGACACTGTGAGCTATGCCTGGAGGCTCATGGCCCTGGGGCATCTTCCCCACACCTGGGGCTTGGCTCCCTGTGAGAGAAGTAGAGTTTTTAGCTGTGCAAGCCATTGGGTGGCCACTCCATAAGACATCTGGAAGGAGGAAACTCCGGGGGGTTTCCTGGGCCTTTTCTTGTCTGAAGTAATTTGCTCTCTTTTATTTCCCATTTTAAAAATCTGGAGTTATTTCCAATGTTTGGTAATTCCACACTTCATTTGTTACTGTGGGAAAAGTCCTGTGCTGATTGTTTTTCATCCCTACTCTTAAAACTAAATATAGGAATGCCTCATGTCAGCCTCCATTTTGTCCCCACCCAACCCACTGACACTGCCTCTCATCAAGGTCACCATGACCTCCCTGTCAAACCTCATGACCCCTTTCACGCCTTCTTTTACTTGATTTCAGGCAACAGTGGTCATTGTCAACAGCCCCATTGGTTTAAAACCCTCAATTTGCTTTTGTCTTTGGTGGCACCATACTCTTGAAGTTTTTGGACATCTCTCTGTCTCAAAGGAGCCTCCTTTGAAGGATCCTTTCCCCTTAAAAGTTCTTATTTCAGAGAGTCAGATTTTAAATTCTCTCTTTTTTTTTTTTTTTTGATTTTTGTTTTTAGCTTTTTGAGATGGAGTCTTGCTCTGTTGCCCAGGCTGGAGTGTAGTGGCACGGTCTTGGCTCACTGCAACCTCTGCCTGCCGGGTTCAAGCAATTATCCTGTCTCAGTCTCCCGAGGGGCTGGGACTACAGGTGTACACTACCACACCCAGCTAATTTTTGTATTTTTAGTAGAGATGGGGTTTCACCATGTTGTCCAGGATAGTCTCAATCTCTTGACCTCGTGATCTGCCCACATCGGCCTCCCAAAGTGCTGGGATTACAGGCGTAAGCCATCTTAAATTCTCTTCTTAACCCCAGTTGATCTTGTCCCTTTCTATAGTTCCATTTATCAGCAACATGTCTGTGTTGGTCCATTTTCTCACTGCTATAAAGAATTACCTGAGACTGGGTGATTTATAAAGGAAAGAGGTTTAATTGACTCACAGTTCTGCATGGCTGGGGAGGCCTCAGGAAACTTAAAATCATTGGGGAGGCCTCAGGAAACTTACAATCATGGCAGAACGGGAATGTCTTATATGGCAGCAGGCTAGAGAAGCGTGAGGAGCGAAGAGGGAAGAGCCCCTTATAAAACCATCAGATCTCGTGAGAACTCACTCGCTATCACAAGAACAGCATGGAGGGTTCACCCCCATAATCCAGTCTCCTCTCACCAGTCTCTCCCTAGACATGTGGGGATTACAATTCAAGATGAGATTTGGGTGGGGACACAGCCAAACTATATCAATGCCAAAAACTATATCCCAGATCTCCTACCTGTTCTTCAGACCCATCTACCCAAATGTCTGCCAAGCCAGTTGCCTGTTATGCATGAATGGTTCCCCTTCCTACCCTGCACCCACACCTGTGTGTCTCCCTATTTCCATGAATTCCATCTGGTGCATGGAAACCTGGCCAACTTCCTTTAATCATCACTGACTTCTCATCAATGATCAAGACCTGTTGATTCTGTTCTCACAGCAGCCTATCAGTCACCATCCCCACTGCCACCACCCCAGCCCAAGCCTTGCCAATCTGGCCTTCCTGACCCTTTTGACTGGCTCATTCTCTATACTGAAACCTGTGGGATTGTTCTAACATGCAAGCTTGAACACAGCACTCTCCTGCACAAAAGTATTTGACGGCCCCCATGGATACTATATACTCCTGAATCCTTTTATTAACTGGGAGGCCTGGGTGACCTACTCTGGCTTGTCACTGCAGCCTCTGTTTAGACTCTCTACTTTGACCTTACTGTACTTGTTTCACTTCCACAACCTTGTCCTGTTTCCTCTCACCTCTGGGGTACACTGTATTCTTAAACATCCTTGCTTCAGAAAGCCTTTCCTGCTTCCCCCTCCTCACACCTTCCTCCTCCACGCTCCCTAGACTGGGTGGGATAACCCTCAAGTGTTAGGGAAGCATCATCCCCAGTGGGGCACTTATCAGTGTGTTGTCATCACCTAGTTATTTGTCTCATTCTCTGTGGGCCAAACCTGTCTTCTCAATTGTATCTCCTCAGTGCCAAGCACAGTGGCTGAAACATAGTGAAAAACATTTATTTATATATGACATGAATGAGTAAACAAATGAAATACACTGGAAGAGATTTCTGGACAATTCATTTTGCAAAAAGAGGAACTTTAGCCCCCCACTCTGGATATGCCAGTATCTTTGAGATGTTGAGGATTTTTTGTTTTGTTTTTGTTTTTTAATTCTGTAAATACATTACAGGTTTTGCAATGCCTCTGATTCGGGAATTTGTTTAAAACTCCCCAGTGGCTTAAAGCTGCACATAGAGTAAAATCTAAACTGTTTCTCATGGCCTACATGGTCAGCCGTTGTTTACCTGACTTAACAAACCTCTCCGACCTCTCCTGACACGGTTGCCTCCCTGGCTTCTATGCTCCTGTGCTTATTCTTGTCCCTGTACAAAGCACATCCGTTCTTGCCGTGAGGCCTTAGCAACACCTGCTCCTGCTGCCTCAGAAGATTCTTCCCTGATCCTTACACACTGTAGCCTGCCCTGACCCTTCTGTCCCCACACTCATCGCTGTCTACCACAATACTCTGTGTTATTTCCCTAATGGTAGTAAGAGTTGACAACTCTTACTACTATTAACTCATCTCAGCTACTATTCTGGAGGAACACAAAGCACTCGGTTTTGGTGCTAACCCACTGGGAGTTGGCCTTATCCTGAACAGTTGCAAAACTCACCCACAGTTCATCATCTGCTGGAGAGAGCAGCTTGCAGATGATGAACTGGGAAACTCCGTCGCAGTTTCCCTCTGAAATGTTCTTGCCCGGTAATTCACTTGTTTGTCTCTCCTCATGACACTAAGCTCCATGAGAGTAAGGCGGGTCCTATCTTGTGTATCACAGGATTCTCAGCACTTAGGACAAGGCCTGACTCTGATGCTTCCTAAATATTTGTTAAGTGAATCCATTTTAGTTTAGAAAACAATAAAACTTGGTTTGTTGTTAAGCTACAAACTCCTTTACCCAAAGCCTGTCATTAAGATGGAAGATGCACAAGATCATTTATTATCTACCCTAGCTGATTGGCCTAGGAGATAATTCACATAACAATTGATTTTTATATACTCATAGCCCTGAAATTTCCAGGCTATAAAGACAAAGCCCTTGCTCTATGTGTGTGATGGTCTGGCCTGGTCACACAGTTAAGAGAACTGTGTGATGATAGTTCTCTTAAGTAAACAGTCACTCTGTCTTCATCCACCCTATTCTCAAAATCAAGCCCTATGTAAATAGTCACCTCCATAAATCCTGTCAAGAAAATTAATTTTTAGAGTATAGTTATTGATTTTATCATAGTCCTCCTAATCCTATGTGACATAGATCCTTTGGAAAGTTGGTGCTACCAGGTGGTAAGAGTGGTCCAACAGGCCCTGTGGTTCTCTGGCTTTGTTGACTGTCTGAATGCAACGCGATGGCAACAGGTTAGCTACTTTGATTTTAGGTTATTCTCCTTGTGCCTCATGCAAATGAAAAGTAACAAAAAACAAAAACCCTTTTCCTTTCCTAGATAAGACCTGTAGGGGAATTTTGGCTGTTCTTGGTGGCAGTATAATCTCACAAAAGATGTATAAACACAGTGCTTTGCCAAATATTTACAGAGCTGAGGGGCAAGAGGTGGGTTGGCATAGGACCAGATTAAAATGTCTTGGAAGGTTTTTTGTGATTCCTCAGAACACCCAATTCATACACATGGTCTCCTCACCTGTGAAATGGGGCTAATGGTAGAACCCACCTGCTGATCTTGTTGTGGGGATTGAGGAGATGATGAGAGCCGTGTGCTCCGTGACCTGCCTGGTAATGTGCCTTCAGTAAATGTTAACTGTTCGTACTGTTAGGTCATCTCAGCTACTATTCTGGAAGAACACAAAGCTTGTGGCTTTGGTGCTAACGCACTGGGAGTTGGCCTTATCCTGAACAGTTGCAAAACTCACCCACAGTCCATCATCTGCCGGGGAGCAGCTTGCAGAATGAGTCGGCTTCAGGCAACCCATTTCTTGAGCTCTTCCCTGCCCACACGTACTGTGAGTTGCCAAGAAAGTAGCAGCTGCATTCACCAGTGGAAATTCCCCCGGGGCCCCCTTGGAGGCCACCCCTACCTCTGGTTATGGGCGAAGGCGTACCAGGGGAATGGCTTCCTCCACCAACTCCTTAGTGTCCGATGTAGGTCTCTAACTACCAGTGTGAGTCCTGTGGCTCCTCAGCAGTGTCTCTGCGCCTGTCTCTGTCATCCTCCTAAGCAAGCGGAGATGCTGATGGGGAATATAGTAGAAGGCACTTGGGGCAGGACTCCATTTTCTTAAGTTTCAGTAGAAGTTTGGATAACCTGTAGTTTTTGAAGATTGATGCTCCCGCCTTCTTTCCTCTCCTCATGGTAACCACATGGTTTGAAGTTCCCTTTGCCCCTGTTCAGAAACTCTGACCCTTGAATAAAGGGGTAAGGTATTTAGATTCTGAAAGTTTCATGGGGGAAAGGGGTTAAGGGAAAGCAGTGTATGTGTGCAAATGCTGACAGTCTGAATATTACATTATCTATTTCAACAAATAAACCTTGGACCAGATCAGGCTGTCCAATACAGAGACAACATTGATCTTTCAGGAGGGATTTGCCAAGTCCGAAATGCCAGCTGTCCCTTCCTGCCCATTAGGGGGTAGAGAATGCCTCTTTTGGACTAGCTGAAATACTCATTACAAATATTCAGGCCTCCCTCTAACCTGAATTAATGTATTATTGCTTATCCTTTTGTCTCTCCCTTAAAAATATGTATAAGGAGCATTCCTTGGTGATTCCATGAGGATTATGGAGGTACATCTTACCTGCCTGAGTGTCTCCAGCATCACAGCCGGAGGTGCCGTGGGTGGGGGTCTGTGTGCCTGTGTGTGTGCAGCATGTGTGTGTCTACTATATAAAAGCTCATTCATTCCCTTGCTGTAATTCAGTGTTCAGACTCAGCTTGCTGACTGATGGACTGGAGGAAGCCAGTAATTCTTAATTCAGGAGAAGAGGCTAAGGGAGAACAAATCTACCCTCCTGCCTCTCATCAGCCCCCTTGTTCTGAAACACTGCAGTGGTTCAGAGAAGTCTCCTCTTAGAGCTTTCGTTTCTTTTGGAGGGATGGTTTGAACCTAGACTGGATCTGCCCCATTTTTGCCTTGGCAGTCTTGATGAACAGAAGCAGCAAAATCCATATATTCAAGAGACTGAAAAAGGGGAGAGGAGGGAAGGAACATGTGTGAGGCCAAATTGCCCCACTGGGGATGAGATTATAAAGGAGTGAGACCTTTCTGTCAATACATGTTGTAAGCCTTATGATGGGCTTACTACACCCCTAGTATTTATCAGGAGGAATTAATGAGAGATCTATGCAACAGTGAATGGATTTTTACCCCTGTATTATTTACAATAGTAAGAGAAATAATTTAAATGTCCAACAATACTGATGGTTGTGTAGTTATTACACAACCATGAACTACAATGCAGCTACTGAAAATTATATTGCTGATAACTGTTTATTGATATGGGGATATTATATAACAAAACTACTTTGTCAAAGACAACAGAATGAAAAAGTATGTAAATTATGGTGTCATTTTAATGCATGAGATGAAATATGTATGGATGCATATATACACCAAGAAAGATTCTAAAATAGTCACTAACGTGTTAACTATGGTATCTGGAGGAGGAGTATTGATAAGTTTGGTTTGGTTTTGTCTTTTGCTTATTGTTTTTTAACAGTAAGTATGAAGTCTTTTTATAGCTAGAAACAACAAAGTTTCTTTCTGTATTAAGAAAAAATTTCTGCATTAAAAATATATGTTACGGGGTGTCCCTCCTTTTTTTCTTTTACCAAAAACAAAGGAAGTAGAAAGAAAGTAAGCTGGCTTTGAATATTTGAATTAAGCAGAGCCCTGGAATCCTCTGTGTTTATTTTTGCTTTTCCAAAAGCAAATTTTTCCAAAAGCAAAAAATGGCTGCGCACACCCTAAGGCTATTTATTTCCTTCCTTAACTCCACTACTTTATCCGATTCAGCAAATATCAATCCTTGCCCTTCTGTCAAGGGAGCACTTTCTGTTTACTAGACATGGTGCCCACCTCTTGATGTATGTTAACTCCTGCAGTCCGCACAAACACCCTTTAGGGTAACTTTTACCCTTGTTTTCAGAAGAGGGGATTGGGGCAGAGTTGTCACAAGGCTGGCAAGCAGAGGAGTGAAGCTTCCCAGCCACGCTCTGCCTGCACTGCCCCTCCCTTGCTCTTCCCACTTGACCTTGCATCCCCGGTGCGAAGTTTCTCACTGAATGTCCTCTAGGCCTGTCTTCCTAAAGGAGCCATCCCATTTAAAGAGCCAGGATTTAGCTTCTTTGCAGAGATTAGGGCAGGGAGAGGAGAAGTAAAAAGTTAAGAGGCCATGGCTCAGAAGGAAAAGGAGGGAGGAAAGCTACTGCAATGGCCCACCTGCCACCCTCAAGAAAGTCAGCCATTCTCAGAAGCCTAACATTCAAGGATCCGGTCCAGCCTACCTTGTCCAGCTTAGGAATGGGGACTGTTTGTCACTCACCTTGTGGATATTATAACATCACCTTGTAGAGTATTATAAGAATGAGAAGCGCCATCTCTGGCAGCATTTGTATGAAACATATGTGATGTTGCTTTTAAGAACATGGAGTCCAAGGATAAAGCCCACCCCAAGGAGGAAGTACTGCCCTGTGACTCTGTGTCCCTTTCCTCTAACCCCCTCCCGACTCCATCTCCACATGGGGCTTCTAAGAAGCCATCCACAGCAGTGCCTAGGGACTCAGACTTCTCACTGTGCCACCATCAGTATGAGTGTGGAGTGGGAAGTAGTGACTCTTCCCCATCTTCCCAGGCCTATTTGCTGCAACATCAAGCCTCTCTTACTCTTGAGCAAACCATTGGAGAAACAGACATCTCCTGTTTTCCTGCCCTGAAAGAAGATTCTGGGGCTTACTGAAGTTTCATAAATGAGCCGGAGCTCAGGATTGACACCTCCACGTGAACATGAAATTTTGAGCTTTGGGCACAGGTAATTTGATACCTGTGGACCTATCTGCCACTGGTGACACAACCTGAGCACCTACGAACTTGTCTGTGTACATTTTCCACTGGGGAGCTTTGCTGTGCAGACACAGTGACAAGGCTGTGCTAAGAGGGGAAGTAATCCTAGAATGAAAGCTCTAGAACCTGAGATGTAGTACTTTTTCTCTCTTTCCATTTGGTTGCATGATGGTGCAATTCTGTCTTCATTTTCACTTCTATGTGGATCAGTGCCTTAGGATTTAGAGATGGTACAAATACTGAGTCCTTAAATCTACTCTTCATTTTAAAATAAAAGCAGGAGTTTTTTCAGGACAAGCCAAGCATATTCTAATTATAACAGCTACCATTTAGTAAACATTTACTATATCCAGGCTTTAATATACTAAGTATATTGTATATATTATCTCCTTTAATTATCACCAATCCTATGAAGTGTAAGCATTATTAATGATCCCCATTTTGCAGGCAAAGAAAATGAGGGACACAGAGGTTAAGTTGCCCAGGGTGACACAGCTAATAAGTGGCAGAGCCAGTAATTGAAGGCTGTCTGACCCTAAACTCCTGCACTTAGCTGTTAATTCAGTATTCTTAAGAATATTGTTTTCTTTTAGAAGTCTGCTTATCAAGTATGACAAGTTTTCTCTGAAAACAGATAACCCATGAAACTATTAAGAAGCTTCCAAGCCATTTTTTCTTCTTTTCTATTTAATGTATATTTATGCGATCATGGAATGGGATTTCACCTGTTTCAACAGCTTCTAGGGCAATTTAAGCAAATTTTCTGGAAGTCTGTTTGGTTTGTGTCAGGCCTTTCCTGGTCCCTCGCGTCCGTCAGGCTTGTACAGGAGGCGTGTGGGAGCTTTTTTCGGAGCCATCCGCCTTGTGGAAGCCACACAGGCAAGGCCAGGGGAGAACAGTGGCACAGGTATTCAGAAAAACCTGGCTTCCAGCGTCAGTTTGCCTGAGGTCAGGCCAAGCACCACCACTTTCTGGCTCTTAGAAAATTACTTAACCCCTCCAATCTGCAGTTTACCCTTATGCAAAATCAGGGCTGCCCTTGCAGGACTGTTGTGACGAGTCAAGTGCACTCTATCCATTGGGAGCTGTTATTTTAGAAGCAGGACTTCGTGTTGTTGCTACGTCTTGCCTCAGCAGAGAGAAACATTTTGCTCTTGACACTGATTCTCCTTTCTCAGCTGTAAGGAGGCCACAGTCCCCTTGATTTTGAACCCAAAAATGGAAAATGAGAGCACTCCATCTCACAGGACACTTTCCCAAACTACACCAGCCCAGTCTGATCCCTCCCTTCTCAGAATCCCTACAGTTCTTTTGACCAAATCTCAGATTAGCACTAAAAGTTTATTAATTCAGTGGATAAGAAGCTTACACACATTTCCAGAGCCAAAAATAATGATAAAATCCATGCAAACAAATAAAAGGTCTTAGAGGAGCAAAGTAATCACAATGGTGTTTTGCTACTAAGTACAACACCTGGGGCATTCACACTTCCCAGTCATGTTCAGAGCTGAGGTAGAGCACAATGGGAACCAAGATCAGTGGTTCCCGCCTCTGGTTGCTCATCAGAACCACAAGACCAGAGCAGGAATAGTGTTTTGAAAGTATAGCTTCTTAGGCCCCAACCCTGCCATACTCATTCAATTTCTTGCTAACGTGAGGACTTGCCATTTTGTAAAGTACATTTGATTTTCTTTCATTTTTGTAATTTGCTAAATTGTCATTTGTAATAGTCCTTCCCGGAGAGGAGTCTCCTTTCTCTCCTATACTTTTCTGGGAGAATGACAGAAAGTTGGAATAAATGTAGAGTACCGTTTTGTCACAATAAGGCTGGGTGACAATATTGGAAGAAGGAAGAGCTGACAGAGACATGCTGTGGGGTTTGGGGGATGACATTGTGGAAAGTTTACCCTCACTAACATTTCAGGTGGGTATTTTTGAAGGTGTAGACTGATGATTTCTGAAGGGAACTGAATGAGCCTGTAACAGTGTGACCATGAATACTGTTGCAAGTGAATTAACATAAATATACTGATGAAAAGGGAGTAGAACTTTAGAACTGTTACATCTCAGGTAGTGAAAGTGAGGGTAACCTAGAAAAAGGAGGTGTAATAACTGTAGTATCGAACAGTGTGCTGCGTCCCGCAGATAGCTAGAGATGTGTCAGGTTACACAGAGGAAGAGAAGTTCCTAGGCTGTTTGTTTGGGGCTTGCATAGTTCCCCTTTTCCAAAATGGAACAAGCAACATACTTTTTTAAGGGTGCACAGAGACTTCATTGAAAAGGCAAACATTTGTTTCCCTAAACAGAGTGACTTTTTAGCTTTACCAAGAAGCAATTTCGTGCAGGAAAAGTATGTTTAGCTGTTATCAGCTGCTACTGGGAATTCTGCTATAGACAGGCCAGTGTTTACTACTGATATTCTTTCCACAGTTCTTTCAAAATAGGACCCTTTCCATTAAGTTCACATAGTATTCTGGGAAAAGGCTCTGTGATTAGGCAAAGAGACTGTGAAGGAGCTTAGGCAGAAATGGGGGTTAGCTTTGTTTTAATCCCAAATATTTAACCATAAAAAAAGATGCACTGGGGCTTAAGACAGTGAGCCCTCAGCAGTCTACTTTGTTGAGATCTCAGCTCAGATGTCACCCAAAAGAAGTTGCCCTAGCCACAGAATCCAAATTACACCCAGACACCCTCCCCACCCAGGCACCTGCTTTCACACTGCCTTGATTTTGGTTGATTTCATAGCTCTTAATACCACCTAAAATTATCTTCTTTGGTTGTTTACGAGTTTATTTTTGGCTTTACACACTCATAAGTAGTATTTCCTAAATTTTTTCCATTACAATAATAATTTAAATATTATCAGGAAAAATATTTGGGGCATGTACTTCCAGTATGTATTTGTTTTTATTTACTTAATTATAAAGTATATACCTGTCTTAGTAATTGCTATATTACACACATTAGAAAACATAAAAAATATAAATGTTATAAGAATCAGATATTTAAAATGCCAGTAGGAGCTTTGATATTTTTCTCCTCCACCAGCCTGTGTTCTCCCCCACCCTGTGTTCTCCCCCACCCTACCTTGAAGCTTACTGAACTTGAATGTAAGCTGCCTGAGAGCAGAGGCCTTGCTGGGCTTGTTTCCTGCTGTGCTTCCAGTGCCTACAACTGTGCCTAGCAGGTAATAGGTGATAAGTAAATATTTGATTATTAAATATTTATTGTTGAGTAGTAAACAAGGCTAAGGCACAATTCACTCTTCCAGGCTCCTAATAGCCAAGGTTTTACTACATCTTTGGAGGACAGAAGGAGGGAATAAAACAAAAAAAAAAAAAAACAAAAACCTGGTTTCTAGGGGTCAGAATGCCTTCCTAATACAATATGTGCTGAATAAGGATTTACTGTAATGATTCAAATCCTTCACCAACGAGGTAATTACAGCTTCCTTGGTAAGAGCAGAGCTCAGGCAGACAGGTGGTTTCTAGTTTCTCTTATAACAGATGGCACAAATGGACCAGCTTCTGAAGCTTTTTGAGGAAATTTGCTCATAAACAGTTTTAAATATTTTTCTTTTATATCTTCCAACACATGCTTCTTAAAGTAAAAATGCTTCAGTAGATTTCAGGCAAGGGCACATATTATGAATAGTGCTGCATGGGGCAGGGTGCTTGCAGTTTGCCTGAGTAGCAGCAGGTGCAGTATGTCAGGAACATAAGAGGGAGGCTCCGTGCGCCATGGTGGCTAGATATACATTGAATTTTCGAAGTGCTTAAGGAAATAACAAAGCTGTCAACCAAGAATTTTATGATCAGCAAAACTGTTCTTCTAAAATGAAAGTGAAATAAAGACATTCCCAGACAATTACTAGAAGAAAGCATAGGAGAAAATGTTTAGGTTAGGCAAATCTTTCTTAGATTTAACACCAAAAGCACAATTTAAAAAGAAAAAAAAAATTAACAAATTGAACTTGATCAAAATTAAAACTGTTTGCCCTTCAAAAGACACCACTGAAAAAATGAGAGGGCAAGCCATACACTGGGAAAATATATTTGCAAATATTATCGCTAATAAAGAACTTGTATCCAGAATCTATGCAGAAATCTTACTACTCAATAAGAACATCATGTCCATAGAATGGGACAGAATTCAGTAATAAACATAAATTGACTACTTATACACGCCAGAACATGGGTGAACTTCAAAAAACATTATGCCAAATGAAATAAGTCACACACAAAAGACCACACAATATGCAATTCCACTTTTATGAAATATCCAGAAAAGGCAGATCTCTAGAGTTAGAATGTAGATCGGTGGTTGCCTGTGGCTGAGAATGGGAGAAGGGCTTAACTGCAAATGGCAGGAAGGACCTTTTGGGGTGGTGGTGACTTTATAAGACTGAATATGAATGATGCTTGCACAGCTCTATCAATGTTCTAAAAGTTGTACACTTAAGACAGATAAATTTCATGGTATATAAATTATACCTCAATACAGTTGTTTTAAACTCTCCCAGGAGTACAAAGCATTCCTTAAATGTTGATAACTATTTTTATTATTCTGTAGGCAGTGTATACAAATGATACCAAAATTAAGAGGGAGAAACGTTAAATGACTGTGCACACTTTGCTTGAGTGGACAAATATGCTTTTCATTCATTAAATTAGCTCCTCCAAATAATTAAATAGATCTTGGGAAAATATATGCCACACTTTTATAAGAGGGTAAAAAAGGGTTAGTGGCCAAGAACAGAAATTTCCAAAATGTGAGCTGTGTGGCACTGAGATAGCTGAAATAGCTTTCAATGGTGCGTGGATGAACTTTCTTCTATATACTACTAATGATGAGATATTATTTACAATGGACTAAAGTAGACATTTGTTAAGGAGATCAATCTAAAGAAAATATTAAGAAAATATTATCTATTAAAATTACATGTGATACACAGATGTGACAAACATAATGAAGCTGGGGCACGCATGACTGAGGTTGGGCACCACCACCCAGTAGCCAGGAGCAAGAACAATGCCAGTGGGTGGCTGAGAATGAATACTGAAACACAGGCATTCATCCAAGTTTATGCCCAACGTGCCTGTCTCCCTCCCCACCAGAAATGAAATGTCTGAATCTCCACTTCCGTCGTATTTGTCAGGCCTAACTGTCTTAGGCAAACTGGCAAGTGGCCATATGTGGAGCTGTCGTGACAACACCAGAATGAGAGCTGTACCGTTTTATGACATCAGATAATTCTGACTCAGAAATGTCTGCCTTCCCTGTCTGCCAGCAGTCTTACCATTGGTTTCTGGTAGATCCATTTCCTTTCTTTTAACTATTTACTTGATCCTGTGAAGTCTTTCTTTAAAATACAGTCTTTAGATATTGTCAGTTCCAAGCATTCACAGTGTGCAAGAGATAAAAGAGGGATAAGACAACTGCAATTCAATGTAGCATCAAGACCGGAAGAAAAACACAGCCCTTGAAGATTCCAAGGAGAAAGATCTAACTCACTGGAGAAAGATCAAACTCATTGTGATATCAAAGAAGCCTGAGCAAGGAGGTCACATTTGAAATGGGCTTTGAATGGCAGATGAGCGGTGGTTACGGGAAAGGGAAAGGCATTTCATATGGGAACAGCAGCACCAGCAAGAACATGGAGATGCAAAAGCTTAAAGCACACTCAAGGCACAAGTAAAACCATTTGACTAGAAAGGGGTAGGCAAACCAAGGCCCACAGGCCACATCCATCCAGGTGCCTTGTGAGAAAAGACTGTTTTTCCATTGTTACATTTTAAATGGTTATGTAAGTACCTCAATTATATTCTCAGTTTTTGCCTCTTGGCCTGCAATGTCTAAGCTATTTATTTGATGGCCCCCTAAGAAAAAGTTTGCCGACCTGGAGAGCCCTGGGGACTTTGAAGACAAGTAATGAGTACTGAGAGGGGAGTTGGGGCTTTGTTGTGAAAGGCCTTGAAATGAGGAAACCCAGCTAGCTTAAGGGAAACAAAGTCATAAACTGACATTTTGGGAAGTCTCATGGTGGATCTAACGCTCAGCACGTTTGGATTTAAGAGCCCAAATTATTATTTTGCTTGGCTCTTCTTCCCTCTTTTTTTTTCATTTTAACTTCATTTGCGGACAGATGTTGGCCATGTAATATGAAAAAAGATCTCTGGTCACCCTAAGCCAATACATTTCATTGTTGGATCCAGAAAGAAGAGCATTCATATGCAGTAGGCTCTCCTCATTCACGGTTTTGCCTTCCTTGGTTTCAGTTACTTATGGTCAATGACTGTCTGAAAATATTAAATGAAAAATTACAAAAATAAATAATTTGTAAGTTTTAAACTGCATAGCATTCCAAGTACCATGATGAAGTCTTGCTCCCCGGGACAGGAATCATCCTTTTGCCCAACATGTCCACACTGTGGACACTAGCCACATTTTAGTTGCTTATTAGCTACCTCAGCTATCAGATTGACTCCAGGTATTACAGTGTTTATTTTCTTTTTTTTTTTTTCCTTTTTGTCTTTTTTTTTTGAGAGAGTCTTGCTCTGTCACCCAGGCTAGAGTGCAGTGGCAAGATCTCGGCTCACTGCAACCTCCGCCTCCCAGGTTCAAGTGATTCTCCTGCCTTAGCCTCCTGAATAGCTGGGATCACAGGTATACGCCACCACACCTGGCTAATTTTTGTATTTTTAGTAAAGACAGGGTTTCACCATGTTGACCAGGCTGGTCTCGAACTCCTGACCTCAGGTGATCCACCCACCTTGGCCTCCCAAAGTGCTGGGATTACAGGCATGAGCCACCACGCCAGGCCTACAGTGCTTATTTTCAAATAATCCTTACTTAACAGTGGCCCCAAAGTCCAAGAATGGTAATGCTGGCAATTTGCATATGCTAAAGAGAAGCCCTAAAGTGCTTCCTGTAAGTGAAAAGGTGAAAGTTACTGACTTAAGGAAGGAAAAATATATGCTGAGGCTGTTAAGATTTGTGGTACAGTAAGATATTTTGAGAGATTACATTCACATAATTTTCATTATATTGTTTTATTATTGTAGTTGTTCATCTCTTATTGTGCCTACATGTATAAATTCAACTTTACCATAGATAGATACATATAAAAAACATAGTATATATATAGTGCGATACTATCCCTGGTTTCAGGCATCCACTGAGCATCTTGGAACATAACCACCAAGGATAAGGGGGACTACTTTATTAGACTCCACAGATGAAGAAGGGTTCAATGCTGACCACTGTGGCCAGCCTGGATCACATGCCTGCCCCTGCAGTGAAATCAGTGGGACACTGGACCCACCTGGGTCACTTAGGATGGAAAAGAACTTCTCCAAATGAACCAGAAGAAGGGGAATGCAAAAATTCTAGAATAAACTGTAACTACTATTCCAGTCTGTCAGAGTAAGAAATTTATTCTACATTCGTTAAGTAACCAGAAATGTATGAGCAGGAAAATGCTCTTCATTCAACAACATTCAACAAATATTTATTCAGCTGTCTTTAGCAGGTGTATGTACTTACAGTGCACAGTAGGATGGACTGGAATGGTAAAAGGTAAAGAAAACAGGCTGAAGATTCTTGTAACAGTCTAGGTGAGAAGGCCTTTATCCTGTGAGCAATGGGGAAGCATTGAAATGTTTTAAGCAGAGAAATGATGTAATCATCAGATTTGAATTTTGAAATTTTCACCAAGAATAGTTCTCTTAAGTTAAGCATTTATGTATAAAACCTTTTTGCACCGTAAGTTAACTCATAGATTATCCAGAGTACATTTGCATCCACCTCAGATTTGAAAAAAAATAGAAATTATAATTTTGTGAGATCAGAATTGTGTTTTGCCATGTCTGTTTTTCATTGACTTCTCTGTAGATATTTGGTTTTGAAGTACAATAACTAGAAGAGAATATAAAAATGACTTTTCTTCAGTTTGTTTTTATTCACAGATGGTAAAACTCTTTTTCTCCAGTGGAAAGGGTGACTTTGCTGGAAAATCATTTGAAGATTTTTCCAGTCAAGTCAATAAGCTCCTCAGAACCAAATGAACAAGGGGTAAAAATCACCGTGAAGCCTAGTAAGATTACATTCCTCCATGGCAGCCTGCGCCAGCCATTGTGGAGGGCCAGCGGGAACACAGGGAGAATGTCAGGTTTGTGAATGGTCACACTAAAGGAGCAGGGCCAGGTGTGGAAGATATAAATGGAATAAAGAAGAAGCTTGAGTAGATTAAAATCAGATCAGAGACAATTTTCCACATGTTTAGACTACTAAATAAGCACCAGAATTAGAGGGAAGTCTGCTATTCGCTTGGAGGGAAAGAAAAAGACTTGGAGACTTTCAGCCTTTTCATCAAAATTTATCTCTCCTTATCTCTCTGCCTCATCTGCCTTTCATGGTATCCGGACCAAGGTTTGTGCATTTGCAAGAGTTTAACTTAATCATCCTGGGCATTGTCCTTAGCAGAAGTGCTGCTTCTATTGCTGAAAAGTCCTGACGAGAACATAGTGAAATATTGTAGGCTCCTTACTCAAGGAATCTCCTCTCTCCAGGGTTACCCGTGAGCTGAAATGCCTTGGGCCACTGCTGCTAATTTTAGATACTCCTTTGTTTTCAGCAGTGGACATTTAGATTCTTATTAAATCTTTTTCCTCCCCCTAGTCCAAACAGGAAATATTCCCTGAAAGTAAACCATATAGGAAAGTATGCCAGAGAGCCAGTGCCTCTCAGTCTGTGTTGTTAATATGTTGTACAGTTTACTCAGAATGCTACATCAGAGACATCCTCCTTGACATCCCCCTACCCCGGGTAAAAGGAAGAGACCACTGATTTACTGTAATAAGTTTACCAAAATAAAAAAGTCTCTGAAAGAGTCAACATAATTTCTCAGTGCAGTAGGCAGAGAAACAATACAAGTTGGGAGCTGCCAACTGTATTGTGCAACCTAAACCATGGATTGGTGCAACAAAGGCTGAACTATCATTTTGCCTCTATTAAACATCCTTATTCTATGGAGTGAAAGTCGCAGTTTGGGTGGCTGGGGAGATTTTTTTTTTTTTTTTTTGCAATATTTATTACATTGTGGTTATAAAAGTAACATGTTAATTGCAAAAATGTGTTTTAAAAACACAAAAACTTCATGTATGGGGACAAGGGGTCTAGGGGAACTCTGTACTTTCTGCTCAGTTTTGCTGTGAACCTCAAGCTATTCTACAAAAAATAAAGCTATTTCAAAGTTACCTTTAATCTCATCACCCAGAGAATGCTACTAATACGTTAAGGTACTTACTATCCATATGTTTTAAGATAGGTTTGAACATGTATTAAAAAGTACATGAAATATAAATGTACATCTTAACAAATTGTTATTTAGCAAACACCCCCTAAATAATACTAAATTATTATTTAGTAACCACCCCCCAACACCTGGTTAAGAGCTGCAACCTTGCTGGTGTCCACATCTCTTGCTTTCTCCTCCCTCATCATGGTCTTTTTCTTCTACAAGGGTGATGTCTAATCTCATGTTTATGGGAATCAATTAGTTTTTATTTATATTTTTACCTCATAAATACATTATTATGTTATTCATGGTAGTCATGTTCTATAAAGTTACTGCAAATATGGAATTACTGAATACTAAACCGTTGCATGGAGGGGAAATACAGAGTGAGCTTTCTGCAAGCTCCTGGTCACACATTTTCATCACCTGATAAATACATCACCCTGTTTTATGTGTATCTCTACTTAAAGACACCTTATTTAATATTACTATTGATTTATTAGCATTGAACTTAGAACCAGCAGCACCATTAACTCATGCCTGGAGCTCATCTGACACACACATTTTCTCTGTAAGGCACATCACAACCTTCTTGTGCTTAGGAACACTTGACAGTGCTTCAGCTGTATGCTCAGGGGCCATTTTAAATGGCAAAATCACCATCGAAGAGCACAAAAACGTGGTACTAGGTAGACCTTGAACAGACACTTGTTTGCAGTATGAGAGCTGAAACAAGGCAGAGCTTTGTTTCAAAAAAGTATTGATTTTGAGGTTACAGATACATTTTAACATGTAGGTGAATTTGCAAATAAGGAATATGGAAATAATGAGGATAGACTGTATATGTGCCTATATGCAGTATTTTATTGTTTTGAGTTCGACTTCGTTTGCTCAACCATATTTAAGTCATTTATGTTGCTGTGGTTCATTTTCATTGCTGTAGAGTGCACCATTGTATTAATACATGGGAATTATTTTTTCATTCTACTTTTTCTGAAATTTTGAATTTCCAGTCTCTGCTTTTACTAATAATTTGCTATACACATTCAATACACATCTTCCAGTGTACACATAACACACCCTTCGCTAGGGTGTATGTCTAGCAATGGAACTACTGGGTCCGAGAGAATAATATCTTCACCGTTGATAGATAATGCTACCCTATTTTTGAAAATGATAGTAGCAATTTACACCCCTCCTGCAGCAAAATATGAATTACAGATATACCTCATCCTCATAAACCTCTGGTATTTTCAGCATTTTTATGTTAACTATTTAGTCATTCTGGTGGGTGTGCAGTAACGTCTCACTGTGGTTTTAATCTGCATTTCCTGCAGTGCAGAAAGGTTGAGTGCCTTTTCTTTTGGATTTTCTCTTTTAATATCCCTATTCAGGTTTCTTGCCCATTTTCCACTTGGTTGTCTTTACTCACTAGTAGGAAATCTTTACATAGTCTGGTTATAAACCCTTTGCTCATTTGTATGTTGTAGGCTGCCTTTTTACTCTTTTAATATTGTTTTTGATATGCCCTCTCTATGCCCTATTGGATAAATTCCAACCTCTGTTTGGGAACCTTAAGTTTCTGGAGTTATTTCTTCTAAAATCGGTATTGTTTGCGTTTGGCATTTAGGTCTATAATCTATCTGGAACACATTTGTTATGTATGGTGTGAGGTAGGGGATTGTGTCATTTTTTTCCATAGAGATATCCAGTTATTCTAGCACCATGTATAAAAGAGCACTTTCCACTAGTAGTATAAAATAGTATAGGCCCATGATAAATTCCAAACAGTATAAATAAAAAAGTGAATGTACAGTCCATATCTGTACATTCAGTTCCCTACTCTCAACCCCCTGAGACAGTCATAGTTTCTTGCTTACAGATTTTAAGAATCATGTTTAAACATCTCTAGCATTTAAACAGTGGCTTTAGATTATACCCTAGAACAATGAAAGATTGGATGTAGTAGCACTATTGCTTTCTTTTTATTTTTATGTTACTTGAGTGAATTTGTTTTGGCAAGCACAATATCTTCATTATGTAGAGAAAGGCAATTGTACTGCATTCAATTTAAGAGTTATATGCCTAGTAAGGAAGTATTGGGATTTCTTAGCAACTATTCATATCTTTTGAAATAGCAAATGTTACCATATGAACACTTCATAATGCCCCCAAAATGCTTTAGTGTTTTTTAAAAAATAAATTCATAAATTGTGAAATTTTTTAGTTGAGAGGAAGTAAATAATTTTTATTCTGGGAAGTTATGTTGTGCCTGAAATGTGGTATTGGAAAAGATTGAAAGGCTACACTTAGGTTCAACAGGAAAGAATATTAAGCTCAATAAGTATTGTGAGCCATGGTGCACAATAGAAGCATTCTGCCCATTTAACCTTTCTGGCCCTTTCCCTTGAGGTTTTTCTGTACAATGAGCAGTTGAACTAGGAGTGTTGTCCGGATGTCTTTGTTTCCAATCTGGAATTTTTCCCTCTGCCTCATATTTCTGTATTATTCAATGAGAAAAGATTCAGATTATTGACTTGGGGAACATTAAGGATGATGTATGTGCTATTCCAAAATCTTGAATTTTGTTTAAATCATGGAATTACTTGCCATTCCTACTCACCCCATCTAAGTTTAGAGTTTATTTAAACCTTCATAAATTATTTTATTTGTGTAAATAATTTCAACTTTTAGATTCAGGGAATACATGTACAGGTTTGTTCCATGGGCATATTGTGTGATGCTGAGGTTTGGAGTACGAATGATCCCATCTCCCAGGTCATAGCCACAGTACCCAATAGTTTAACAAAAATTTCTTAAAGCTAGAAAACAGAATCACTGCATTGTAAACTAGTCAAGCTATTTTTAAAGCAAATTATTGAAGAAGTATTTTAAAATGCAATTCCCTATTATTGTTAATACCTTAAGGGGATTTCACTAGTTTCATTAAAATAAGAAACAGAACTCTGTCATTTTTAAAATAAAAATGCATGTTAAATTGTATTAGATGAGGGGAAATAATCTGTGCAAAGACATCTGCACATAAGTAATAGAAAAGAACATGGAACAGTCAAGCTCAGGGACATGTGGATTTTTTCTGCTCGTAAAGTTGTGAAGTACATACTGAAAATCCAGGAGGTTAGGACTTATACAGGATTTCTGTGTTGTAAAAGCTTGAGTGGACACACGTAAGGAATATATGTCTTCAAATTTTCAACAGATAAAAACTGGTTTTGTGTCATTTGGTCTGGTTTACCACTAGCCAATTTACCAGTATTCCTTTTGACTCTATTTTCTTGGCTAAACTTTGATTTCCCTCTACCTGAAGTCAAACCGTAAAGGGAGATATTTTCCAAGGAAGAAGAATTCAGTGAAATGGGATTAGGTTAGATAGGACATTTTAGATTTTCATGGAATTTTCTTCTCTTTTTCATCATAGGGAAAATTAAAGCTGCCCCCTGTTACTTAAATAGCACCATCCCCAGTTAACAGTCTAACCCAGAAGGGGAACTGACAGCATTAAGATGAGCCCTGGGCCGGTGATCCAAGGCTCAGCCCAGGCCTGAGACATATGATAGGGGACCTGGACTGCAGATCATGGGCCACTGCCTGGCAGAGACGTGCAAATGACAATTTTGCTGCTTCTCCATAGTCTGACACTGCGGAGACTCTTAGTGCAAGACTCTCAGGCCCTTCCTTGTGTGCCTCATCCCTCCTACTTCGTCCTTGTTTTGAAAGTCCTACACTAAGCTACAAATCCACTACTCTTTTCCTTTGGGAGCAGCCATACCTTTCAACTAGGGGGTCTCATGTCTCCAGATTGTGGATATCTGTCTGTCTATCCATCTGCCTGTCTTCTTCCCCACACAACCGTCTTGTCAAAATGCCCTTTGGAAAATTAAACATTGCTTCCACGTGGAAACAGAACACAGGCAGGGAATTGTATTCATTCGTACATCACTGAAAAGATCAGGAAAGCAAAGAGTCCAAGGTGACCTCTGAACACTGAAAAAATGTCCATCTAATTTTTTTCTAATGATCATGCTTAATGTTGGTGGTGTCATGGTGAGAAGGAATTCTCAATGTTGGTGGAAATGCACAGCAGTAGAACCTTTCTGGAAAGCTATTGGCACGGTATATCAAGACCTTTAAAAGAAACTCCTAGACTTTGACCCACTAATTTTACTTTCAGGAATTTATGCTAAGGAAACAATTGAGACACTGGCAGGGATCCTCTACAAAGATGTGAGTTGCAATACTATTTATAATAGCTAAAGGGGGATAGGCGTTATGAGTGTACACAATAAGAAAATGGTTTCATAAATCAGAGTATAGCATACAATAGAATACCTGTAGCCATTTTTAAAATATGTTATCAAATGCTATATAATGGCATTGGAAAGTGCCTTATTAAGTGGAAAAAAAGCAGGGTATTAACTGCATGTGTAGTACAATTCTCCAAAAAAAGCGAGGACAAATATGCCAAAGTGTTAACAGTGATTATCAGTGGCATAAATTATGTATGATTGTATTTCTTTTCTTCTTGATTTTTGGTATTTTCCAATTTTCTACAAGGCCGTCGGTAATTTTCATTATTAGAATTTTGAAAGATTAACTTCCTTCTTCACGGTCAGCTTACTCCTCCAGTAATAGAACCTCTCATCTTGTAGTAGCTCTACTACTGTGGTGTGGAGACTAGAGAGGGTCTGCCACATCCCTTGTCACACTGGGAGCCTGCCTGGGCAGCCCTGCCACAGTACGGCAGGCATTCCCTGGCTGGTCCAGCAGACGTTCCGTCAGTCAAGTGAGTCACCACAGAAGGGTGTCAAGCTGATGATATTGCTACACACTGTACTTGAACTATCAGCCACAACCCAGTATGCTGCCAAACCTTTTAGCCTTATCTTCCTAAACCGTTATTCTTTCACTGTCCAGTGAATTTCAGAAAGACTGACTGGGACTGTCTGACTCCTTTTGAGGACACTATGGGCCAGCAAACTAAAGTGGATGTAAGCCTACCAGTTGAATCCAAACCAGACCAGCAAATGTTCCTTCCATGCTAAAATATATGCCATGTTGTTGCTGTCATTGGGCCTAGATGTGGGGGCCTGGCAGGAACCCAGGAATATTTAGGGGCACTGGGTATTCAGCTCAGTACACCCATCTGGACTCTGAGGGTTGTAGGAATGCCTTTAGGAGTCGTCTGCTAAAATTGTGGTTATAAAATCATTTTTTCCTCTTTTTAATTGTTTGTTATCCTTGGCTTCATTAGTGGGAAAGAGGTTGCAAATTTGATATTGGAGGTTTCAGAGCCAGGAGTGAAATTGACCATTTTGAAATTTGTCTGTTTTGTTTTGGGTTTGATGAGGGGCTGGAGGGAGCAAGATTTTTATTGTATTTATTTATTTATTTTGTCTGCCATTGTCATTTTCAAGTAATCTACAGCCAGACACTTCTGTAGTGAAAGGAGAATTTAAGATTCTACAAAGAGTCTTGGGCCATAATAACCATCCCTGTGCGTCTTATATCTCACATATGTGTTTGTTCTATGAGTATGAGAACGCGTAGTCATACACCTTTAGCTTTGCATCAGAACTAAAATACAATGTGCTCTCTATTTCTTGGAGGAGTGTTCGTCTGTTTAGAGTCCTTCTGTTGCAACAGGCATCATTGTGGTACATAAAAATGTGCAGTAGTATTGTTGATGGGTTTATTGCCATGACTCTAAAGTACAAATAAACAAAAGGCATAATTTCTTTAGTCATTTAAAAAATCACAGAAGTGAAGAGTTCTGTAGATGTCGATTAGGTCCGCTTGGTCCATTGCTGAGTTCAAGTCCTGAATATCCTTGTTAATTTTCTGTCTTGATCTGTCTAATGTTGACAGTGGAGTATTAAAGTTTCCCACTATTATTGTGTTGTAGTAGAAGTCTCTTTGTAAGTCTCTAAGAACTTGCTTTATGAATCTGGGTGTTCCTGTATTAGGTGCATATATATATTTAGGATAGTTAGCTCTTCTTGTTGCATTAAGTTAGCTCTTCTTTTTGCATTGATCGCTTTACCATTATTTAATGCACTTCTTTGTCTTTTTTGATCTTTGTTGGTTTAAAGTGTTTTATCAGAGACTAGGATTGCAATCCTGCTTTTTTATTTTTTATTTATATTTTTTGCTTTCCATTTGCTTGGTAAATTGAAGTGAACTGCCATTCACAATTGCTACAAAGAGAATAAAATACCTAGTGATACAACTTGCAAGGGTTGTGAAGGATCTCTTCAAGGAGAACTATGACCACTGCTCAAGGAGATAAGACAAGGACACAAACAAATGGAAAAACATTCCATGCTCATGGATAGGAAGAATCAATATCATGAAAATGGCCATACTGCCCAAAGTAATTTATAGATTCAATGCTATACCCATCAAGCTACCATTGACTTTCTTCATAGAATTAGAAAAAACTACTTTAAATTTCATATGGAACCAAAAAAGAGCCCATATAGCCAGGACAATCCTAAGCAAAAAGAACAAAGCTGGAGGGAACACGCTACCTGACTTCAAACTATATTGCAAGGCTCCAGTAACCAAAACAGCATGGTATTGGTACCAGAACAGATATATAGACCAATGGAACAGAACAGAGGCTTCAGAAATAATGCCACACGTCTACAACCACCTGATCTCTGACAAACCTGACAAAAACAAGCAGTGGGGAAAGGATTTCCTGTTTAATAAATTGGCTGGCCATATGCAGAAAACTGAAACTGGACTCCTTCCTTACATCTTATGCAAAAATTAGCTCAAGATGGATTAAAGACTTAAACGTAAGACCTAAAGCTGTAAAAACCCCCAAAAAACCTAGGCAATACCATTCAGGACATTGGCATGGTCAAAGACTTCATGACTAAAACACCAAAAGCAGTGGCAACAAAAGCCAAGATTGACAAATGTGATCCAATTAAACTAAAAAGCCTCTGCATGGCAGAAGAAATTATCATCAGAGTGAGCAGGCAACCTACAGAATAGGAGAAAAATTTTACAATCTGTCTATCTGACAAAGGGCTAATATCCAGAATCTACGAGGAACTTAAACAAATTTACAAGAAAAAAAAACCCATCAAGAAGCGGGTGAATTATATGAACATATACTTCTCAAAAGAAGACATTTATGTGGCCAAAAAAATATGAAAAAAGTGCTCATCATCACTGGTCATTAGAGAAATGCAAATCAAAACCACAGTGACATACCATCTCATGCCAGTTAGAATGGCGATCATTAAAAAGTCAGAAAACAACAGATGCTGGAGAGAATGTGGAGAAATAGGAAGCTTTTACACTGTGGCTGGGGGTGCAAATTGGTTCAACCATTGTGGAAGACAGTGTGACGATTTTTCAAGGATCTAGAACCAGACATACCATTTGACCCAGCAATCCCACTATTGGGTATATACCCAAAGGATTATAAATCATTCTACTATAAAGACACATGCACATGTATGTTTATTGCAGCACTAGTCACAATAGCAAAGACTTGGAACCAACCCAAATACCCATCAATGATAGACTGGATAAAGAAAATGTGGCACATATACACTGTGGAATACTATACAGCCATAAAAAAAGGATGAGTTCATGTCCTTTGGAGGGGCATGAATGAAGCTGGAAACCATCATTCTCAGCAAACTAACGCAGGAACAGAAAACCAAACACCGCATGTTCTCACTCCTAAGTGGGAGTTGAACAATGAGAAAACATGGACACAGGGAGGGGAACATCACACACCAGGGCCTGTCAGGGGGTAAGGGGCTAGGGGAGGGGTAGCATTAGGAGAAATACCTAATGTAGATGACAGGTTGATGGGTGCAGCAAACCACCATGGCACGTGTATATCTGTGTAAGAAACCTGCACATTCTGCACATGTATCCCAAAACTTAAAGTATAATTTTAAAAAATCACAGAAGTACTATGGAGTATGTATTTTATTATTATACCAATTCAAACATAGTGGTAATAAATGTTAAAAAGCAGTCACTTAATACCAAATGTTACTGCTATGGCTAAACCATAAACAAACAAATGAAATTCTGAAATTCTGTTGTTAAAAATTGCATTTGAGGCCAGGCACAGTGGCCCATGCCTATAATCCCAGCACTTTGGGAGGCCAAGGTGGGTGGAATACCTGAGGTCAGGAGTTCAAGACCAGCCTGACCAACATGGTGAAGCCCTGTCTCTACTAAAAATACAAAAAATTAGCCAGGCCTGGTGGCGGGGACCTATAATCCCAGCTACTTGGGAGGCTGAGGCAGGAGAATAGCTTGAACCCAGGAGGCAGAGGTTGCAGTGAGCCGAGATCGCACCATTGTACTCCAGCCTGGGCGACAAGAGCAAAACTCCATCTCCAAAAAAAAAAAAAAAAAAATTGCAGTTGATACTATGGTAATCAACATAGGGATTGAGGAGTAAGTTGTTACAATAGTTACGAATATCCTGCATTCCAGCCACACCCCCAAATAATTTCAGCCATGTACTTCTGGCCAAGAACCACTTAGATATCTGAGGTTGTGAAAAACATTTAGAACCCACATTGTGTTCACAGAATATGTTCCCAACTATGCCATTAGCCAAAGGCATAATTCTTGGTACAGATGGAATAGGAAGCTGGAGGTGTTTCCTACTTATTAAAGTCATTAAAAAAAAAAAAAAAAAAAAAAAAGTTGGAAGGACTTTTTAATTGTCCTGTGGTAACCACTGACCAAAAGAACACATTGGTAAAAGCCCCTGGGTCTGGGCTGTTCTCTTGTACCTCCAAATTGTCCCCGGTTCTGCTTGGGTTCCTGGACTGGGTTGTGGTTTGAAAGTTGTTGCCAGGCCTTGCCTACTAGGTCATTGTCTGGTGGGGCGGGGTTGTGTTGAGAGGACTGAGAAAGTGAGGCCTCTCTGACTAGCAGCAACTGTGGAAGAAAATGGAGACTGCACAGTAAAAAGAAGTTGACACTTTTCCTAGGACTCGAGACAGAATCAAGGGGGAGCCAGGTATTAAGCTAATAATAGCTTAGCCCTCAGCTGATGGATCTTACTGTCTTACATTACTATTGTTTTTAAATCTGTTGCTTCTTGTCAAATATATTTTAAGCTCTTGAAGTCAAAGGACCTTGGCAAATATCATGTATTGTCTTGAACATACTAAGTGCTCAATGACTAGCTTTTGCTGGATTAACAAAAAAAAAAAAAATTTTAAAGAGTCATACTCTTTACATTTTATTTCTTCTCTTATATGAATTCCATCTGCTATATGAACCTGCCAGACTGAACACTGGAGGCAGGATTGGGGATTTTGTTGGAATTTAGAATATGTTGAGTCTTATTGTGATTCTCTATGACTGTATTGTCATTTTCCCATGCAAATAGGGTAGGAATCTAAAGGAAACACATGAATCAGTGGTTAAGAAGAGTTCTAATGCTATGACTGAGTCTATAAAGAAGCTTGGCACAGGCTAGAGGAACAGGGCAAGTCCTGCTATCTCAGAGGGAGTATACTGGCTGCAGGAGCCCTGGCCTTAGAATCAGCAGATGAGGTTTGAACCTCAGCCCTGTTACTTATAGGCTGGGTATCCTTAGGGAAGCCTCAGCTTAGCCCAGGTTTCCACATCTGTGAAATGGGAATTACAGCAGTACCTGTTTGTGGGCTTTTCGGGTGTGTAAATGAGATTCATTAGTTTATTCAATAATGATTCGTGAAATATAATACCTACAGACACTATTTTAGATATTGGATATACAGCAGTAAGCAAAACAAAAGCCTCTGCCTCATGGAATTTATATTCTAAAAATATACGTAATTAAATTTAATAAAGTGTTTATCAGTCACATTAGTTTGAGCCTCTCTGATGAACTCACACTGTGGTTTTTGCTGTTATTTGTCTATAGGAGTTACAACAGTAAGTAATTAGGGCTACTATTGTGGTGTCATGCTTGAATTGGTATAACCCTAGGGAAGTTCCAGTAAGTAGGACATTTGTGTGTGCCTGCTAAATTGCAGTACGCTTAGAAAGTCTGTTCCCCTTGAACCGGATTTCTGTATTTTTGCCCCCATGAAGTGCTTAGTTCAAACAGTCCAGCAGTCTGCTGAGATTCAAGGGTGGCAAGTGGTGGTGTGGCTGAACTGGTTTCTCTCAGTCATTGGTGTTTGCCCTATTTGTGATGTATGATTTCACAGAGTTGTGAAGGTGCTTGTGTCATTTGTGGAAATAAGTCAAAAGGCTAACACAACCAATTAAAATCCACAAGCCACATTTCAGTGAGTAATTTCAACCTTTCCTCTCCAAACTTTTCATTAGCCACCCGTCAAAGAACAAAAAGAACAAATTGAAGGTTTCAGCTCATTTTTTTTTTTTATTGCCTTCCCTCTGGGGCTTTTTCTTTGAGTATCGTAATGCCCAAATTCCACGAAAGGAGAAAGGGCAAGCCCGGGCAGCAAACCTCAGAGGAACCGCATTCTGCTGGTAATTGCATACCATCTCCCAAGAGGTGTATCTGTATTCACCTCCATCGGCTGTCACCTTCTTCATGCAGTACTTCAGATCTCCAGTGGCACACAGACCATCTAGTTAAAAATGCAAACAGGAAATTATTTTCTCACTGAATGGCCTTTGTGGCCCAGAAGAAAGAAAAAATGGTCATTTCTGCTGAGACATAACCTGAAAAACACTCTCACAAGAGTGGAAGCTCAAGGCTCACTATAAGCTAGCCCTGCCTCAGAACAAGGCTGGTGATAGCATGTGTGTGTGGGAACTCATGTGCATGGGCTCAGGGCATTTGTCACCAATGGACATGATTGAAGAAGCTTCTATCACCTGGAAAGCAGTTGTTCTGCTGGGCAAAGCTTGTTTATACTCCGAGGAATTACAGAAAGACGTTACTTGATGCGGAGGTTTGGTCTGGAGGACTGTGACATGGCCCTGACAGCACGTCCCTGGGTTTTGGTGCTCCTCTGCTCTGCCCAGCTTTCCGTCATCTGGCCTCCCATGACCTCCTGTGCTCCCATTGTGGTTTCCCTGTGTGCTGACAAGTTTTCTGGTTGTTATGTCTTGCAGCCCCCCGAATCCAAGCCCAACTTCACCCCTCTCGCCATCTTGGCCCATGTTCTCGGCGCCATCCAGCCCTATGCCCACCTCATCCACGTCCAGCGACTCCTCCCCCGTCAGGTCTGTTGCAGGGTTTGTTTGGTTTTCTGTTGCTGCCGTTGTTCTCTCATTGGCTTGGTCCTCTCTTCATGCAGTGTTCAGCCTCCTCGTCAACTTTGTTCCCTGCCATCCAAACCTGCACTTGCTTTTTGACAGGCCAGAAGAAGCGGTACGTGAAGACTTCAGGTAAAATCTCGGATGATGACCAATCTGTTCCCGTTTATCCAAAGCTGGCCAGGGACAACAGGGGGCTGCCTCTGCTCTCCTGTGGTTCCATCCTAAGAGACCAGAGCTAAAAGGGACCATTTGCATGAACCAGCATGGCATTTTTCACACCCTTTTTAACCCTGACTCAAGTTTCTGAACTAATCTCTCTGGTGCCTAGAGTTAGGGGAAGGAGCACCTCCTGAATCAGACTCTGGTTTTCATGGCTCTCTCAATTTCATGTGCTCGCTGTGCTTTGGCGTAAGATAACATAAGCGGGAACAGTGTTGAGACACGTGCCAACCTTTTCTTCTCTCTTTTTTATCAGGTAGCATCAGGCAACATTTATTTGCAGGGTTGGCCCCCTGGCCCTTGAGCGGTGACACCGAGTCACTTAGACCAGATCCAGTGGGGGAGAGCCAAATAGAACACACAGAATAAAAGCTTGAGAGATGAAGCGATTTCTCTTAAATTGCTCATGGCTTATGCCTCCGTGTCCCCCATATACTCCCAGAACCATCCATGCTCCCAGCCTGCTTCCGTCTCTGTGTGTCATGAAGCCTGAGCTGTCCTGGGGACAGGCACTACCTCTCTCTGAGGGAGAGCAGCTTGACCTAGTTCCTCCTCTCAGGGCCATGCTGTAGTTTTCCCTGCTTTTGTGACTTCCGCACTTAAGTTATTTACTCTTGTGCTCTTTGGGAAAAAAAGAGCTCTTTACAACCAGGAAAAGAATGAATAGGGATCCTGCAGAATTCCTATGCTGTGAAGCTCCTGAACATGCTTCTCTCTCAAGCTTAGTCTCGGCTTTCAGACAACCAAATAGTAGAGCCCAGTTTTAAGCATCAGAAGCGTTTTGGGCTTTGGGAGTATTTTCTCTTCTGTCTTTTTCTCCAAAGGTTGGATCCAGCAGAGAGGCTTAAATAATTGGTGAAGCCGAGTTTCACTTTTAGAAGAAAAGAAAACCCCATGCTATTTATATAGATACAGATACGTATATTACTTTATTCCCCACTAGGCACTTACACATCTATCATTTCATTCTATCCTCATGTGAGAATGAGAAGAGAAATGGCCTGAAACCTATTGTGGAAAAAGAAAACTAAAGCACAGTGAGGTGACTTGGACACGATGACATGACTAAATGAGAGCCAATCCAGAATTCAGGACTTCTCCCCCTCAGCTCAGCACTCTTTCCTCCAAACACGTGGGTAACCCCAGCTTTGAGTTTCCATGCCGCTCCCGGCCCAGAGCCTGGCTTGCTCTTTTAGGTTTTATACAGCTTTCTACCTGGCTTTGTCCTGGATGATGGGAAGGAGCTTTTCAATGAATTCTTTTTTTTCTCACTCTATAAATAAGGGAAATTTTTCAGATCATGACTTCCTGACATTCTAGTGATTTCCTGATCATTCCTTGGACATCTTCTGGGCACTTTGGGAGACATTAACTTTTTAAGATACCAGAAACAGCATGGATTATTCTCATTAGATCATGCGGGCCTGAACCAGAGGAAACTAAGTGACCACAGACAAGTCAGCTTCCAAAATGCCTCACTCACTCATTAGAGAAACTTGGGCTTTAGGAGAATGTAGTTCCTTCATTTTTATCAAAATGGAGTAAAAAATCTTCAAAATATTGGCCCTTTGGACAAAATGGGTTAAGAGACTCGAGAGTGGCATCACTCAGCTAAAATCCTAAAATGTCCTCTCTGCCTTGATGGTACTCACTTTTTTGTGACTCTGAGCTTTGGGGCCCTGTTTCTTGTCAAGTATCTTTACCTCTTCACTCGTTTTCATCTCCCCAAGCATTTCAGACTGTTTTTCCTTCCTACCTCTTCCTACCTCCCAAAGTGTTTCCAGATTGACAGAGGGCAGTGGCAATAGAATCTGCCCATCTTGTGTGTCTGGGGTCACAATCAGTCAGTACCTCCTTCCCTGGCCATTGTTAGAATTTGGACACCCTTTAGGAAGCTGCCCTCTTGAAATAAGGCAGGCAGGGCACAGTGGCTCACACCTGTAATCCCAGCACTTCAGGAGGCTGAGGCGGGGAGATCACCCGAGGTTAGGAGTTCAAGACCAGCCTGGACAACATGGAGAAACTCCATCTCTACTAATTAGTAAAGTACAAAAATTAGCCAGGCATGGTGGCAGGCGCCTGTAATCCCAGCTACTCAGGAGGATTGCTGGAACCTGGGAGGCAGAGGTTGCAGTGAGCCAAGATCGCGCTATTGCATTCCAGCCTGGGTGACAGAGCTACACTCCATCTCGAAAAAAAAAAGTCAAGGCAGAGTTGGGCTAAGTGTGTATGCCCGGGGGAGCACAGATAGCAACATTGCTGGGGAGCTAGCTCATCAGAGGAACAGAGAGGGCCAAAACCTATACACTGCAGTGTATAGCAAAGAGGTGGTGGTATACACCCATTATTCAAGTCCATTGAGGCCTCCCCCAAATCCACTTCCAGAGCATGAAGCTTCAGATTTCCTTCCCTGAGCAAAGCCTTTAAAAGTAAATATTGAATTAGACCTAATCAGTGGTCCCATGAACTTCTGAATGATGTCTCCTCTGGAAATTGCTTCCTGTCTGTATTAGTCGGTTTTCATGCTGCTGATGAAAACATACCCAAGACTGGGAAGAAAAAGATGTTTAACGGACTTATAATTCCACATGGCTGGGGAGGCCTCACAATCATGGCAGAAGGCAAGGAGGAGGAAGTCCTGTCTTTCATGGATGGCAGCAGGCAAAAAGAGTTTGTGCAGGGAAGCTCCCATTTTTGAAACCATCAGATCTCATGAGACCCAATCACTATTACGAGAACAGTACAGGGAAGACCATTCCCCATGAATCAGTCATCTCCACCGAGTCTCTCCCACAACATGGGAATTATGGGAGCTACAAGATGAGATTCAGGTGGGGATGCAGAGCCAAACCATATCACTATCCCGTCTTCAAACCATTTATAGACCTTGTTTGTTCAAAGTCAGGAATGGAAATGCCTTTTGCAGCACAGTAGAGAAAGGGTGCCGGAGACGCATTCCCTCCATATTTCCCTTTTCTTTCACTTGCCCACCCCTCCCCCATAAAAGCCCACAGCCCCAAACCCATAACTTGCATTTGCACAGGAGTCCCTGGAAATTATGCCTAAATGATCAACCCTTTGCCACCTGCCAGTCTAGCTGGTCCCACCTCCCTGTAGTGCCATATGATGGAGAATGGGTCATCATGTTGCAAGGTTTGCAAGGGCATTTGAGGGAAACTCCTGTGAGTGCTTTCCAGGCCTTGTGCCACACTCAGAGGCGAAAATTAAAAGGGAACTAGCAGGAGGATCCAAACTTGTTCATGCCTTTAAAGGCCCAGCTGAAGTCTGCAGGGCAGTGTGACAGGAGCAGCCAAAAACTGCTCCAGGCTCTCTGTAGCCAGTTTTGAGATGCACTGTGAAGAATAGGAAGCCAAAGAACCAATGATGCCTGGTGGAGATTTTTTATTTTTTTTCAATCAGAGCCAAAGCCTACAAACACAATCTTTCTGCCAATAGGATTTGTCTGTTTTGGTAGGAACCCTACCTAAAGCAAACTGCTTAAGGCTTTTGAGAAGGAGTTACGGGACACTTGACTATTGAGCTGACAAGCTTTTAAGAAGATAAGACTTTTTGGGTAGGGTTGCCAGATTTAGCAAATAAAATAAAAATACAGCATACCCAGTTAAATTTGGATGGTAGATAAACAACAAAAATTTTTTCATATACATATGTCCCATGCAATATTTGGGACATAATGTATACTAAAGAAATATTTATTGTTTAATCTGCCATCCAAATTTAACTAGGTGTCCTGTATTTTATCTGGCAACCCTACCCATTCCTACTCCTTGGGCAATAGGAATGGCCCCCTTTAAAAGCACCTTTTCTATCATTTCTCCCATTTTTGTGCCTATCCTATGGCAGTAGAGGGAGATCTCAAGGGAAAATTCCTCCCATAGACTGTTGGCTACTTATCAACTTGAGGAAGAAACAAGGCCCTTTCTTGGCTGGCTTATTTTTTTATTTATTTACTTACATTTTTTTTGAGACAGGGTCTCACTTGACTAGAGTACAGTAGTGCAATCTCTGCTCATTGCGGCCTCAACCTCCTGGGCTCAACCAGTCCTCCTGCCTCAGCCTCCCAAGTAACCTGGACTCCACACGTGTCCCATCATGCCTGGCTAATTTTTTTAATTTTTTTGTAGAGATGGAGGTGTCTATAGTCTGGTCTTAAATTCCTGGGCTCAAGCAATCCTCCCACCTCCCAAAGTGCTAGGATTACAGGCATGTGCCACAGCACCTAGTCTGTTATTTTTTAATGTATTATGTTATTGCCACTTCATTATTCAATTTCACAAACCTAATATCAATGGAATGTTACTCTTTTTGAATGATAATCTTGGACACCTGGACCATTCCCTTTTATTTCTGCCTGCCAAATACCCCTGCTGGTTTCCTGGCTTGCCCCTGTTTTGTCCCATTATCCTTATTTAGTGAGGTTAATAAGTAATGTTTGCGAAAATCCAGTCAGAGGAGCCTTTCCTCAGATGCTGTTTCCCTTACTTTTAGTCCCCCTTCCCTGGTCTCTTTGCTTTTTACCCACCTGCTCTGCCCTGCCCAGGACCTGCTCTGCGCTGTCCTCAAGAGGCAGAAATATTGCCTCAAAACCTGGTCTCTGAGACCCCGGCTAATGTGAACTGGATTCTCCTTTCACCTTCAATGTCATAACAGGCTCCATTTGCCTGTCAGTATAGTCTTTTATCTGTTTTAGCACTTTTCACAGCCAAGTCACTCCTCCTCTCTGCTTTCCAGCTTCTCAAAAAAAAAAAAAAAAAAAAAAAAGGCCTCTTATGTTCCTCCCTGGAAAGTTGCACATAGGATATTTGGTCCTTGCTGGCCAACACAGACTTGGTTTCTTTGGCTCACAGACTGTGCCCTTTGTCCTGAACTTTATTCTTTCATCATAATTAGCCAGGAAGAGCTGTTTTCCTGTTGGAGCTGATGAATACTAAGGACTCTTCTTTCCTTCATTCCCAGGGGTCCCACTTCATTTTCTCCCACTTTCCCAATGTTTTCCCACCTGGCCATCATCTCTTGGCTCCTAGAAAACCAGAGGGAACAACAGTAAACTATGGCCTAGTAATAAATTCGAGATAACCATTTACTTGGATCAACCTGCAGAATGGAGACCATGTGGCTCACAAAGCTTAAAATATTTACCACCTGGCCCTTTGCGGAAAAAGTTTGCCACCCTCTGCTCTAGAACAGTGGCTCTCAACCCTCATTGCATATTGGAATTACTTGGAGAGCTTTTTTAAAATACTGATGCTCAGCCAGGTGCGGTGGCTCACACCTGTAATCCCAGCACTTTGGGAGGCAGAGGCAGGTGGATCACGAGGTCAGGAGATTGAGACCATCCTGGCTAACACGGTGAAACCCTGTGTCTACTAAAAATACAAAAAATTACCTGGGCGTGGTGGTGGGTGCCTGTAGTCCCAGCTGCTCGGGAGGCTGAGGCAAGAGAATGGCGTGAACCCGGGAGGCGGAGCTTGCAGTGAGCCGAGATGGTGTCACTGCACTCCAGCCTGGGTGACAGGGTGAGATTCCATCTCAAAAAAAAAAAAAAAAAAAAAAAAGATGCCTATATAATATCTGCACATCTGGGTAGAACCCAGGCATCTGCATTTTCTAAATGTTCCCCGGGTGATTCGGATGCACAGTGAGAGTGACTGTAAACACTCATTGGACGTGAGAAAAGCAAAAACAAAACAAAACGCCTCATGTCCGCTATCCCTTCTTCCTCCTCCCCGCACTCCCCATACAGGTGCACGTGTGTGCTCGTGCACACACATGTGTAATTGCCCTCACGCACCTTGTCTATTCCCTCCCCTGGGAGTTGGAGAGCTCCAGCTCTGGAATCCTGCCTCACCAGCAAGACCCAGCCTAGTAAGAAATCAGGAACATCTGGGAGAGCTCATGTCCGCCCGTGGCCTGGAACTGAAACTTGGCTTTGCTGGAATTCCTCCTTCTTGACTCACTGAGCATTGCCAGCTTTCAACAGGGTCTGTTGGGAGTGTGTTCTCCAGAGCAGCTTGGAACTTCTTTCCTGCCCCTGCTTCCCTCCCCTCGCGCCAGGCACTCCCACTCCAAAAATGGGGCCCAGCCTGCCCTCCCGCTGTTTGGCTGTTGTAACACCCAGGTAGAGTTTTAACATGGCACAAGGTGACCCCACAAGAAGTGTAGTTTCTTGAAGCTTATGGCTTTTCTCTGAATATTTCTCATTTTTCTCCTGTGACCTTTGCAGCTTTCCCACCTCATGTCTTGCCATCTGGCTGCCTTGCCAGGCACTTCCCACGAGAGGGGACTAGGTAGTTTACAGGGAAAGGGAAGAAGAGAGATTAAATATCTGGGGCTTTCTAAGGGTTTTTTCAAAAATGTTAAATAAACTCCTGTTTTCACACAGCACACCGTTCCGGAAGGCGAAAGCCTTGTATGCCTGCAAAGCTGAACATGACTCAGAACTTTCGTTCACAGCAGGCACGGTCTTCGATAATGGTGAGTTTCTCATCCCCTCACAAAGATATGGGCGGGGGGCGGGGACAAGGGGAGCACATAAATAACTGGCATTTTCAAAGCTCCTCCCTAGGGAAAATCTCAATACAATGGGTAAGAAAAAAAAGCGTGTGTGTGTGTGTGTGTGTGTGTGTGTGTGTGTGTGTTGGTTTCTGTGTCTTTTCCCAAAATAAAAGAGCAGCAGCAGGACTTCCGGAGACATTGTGAAGAGTGAACTAGTGTAATCAGCTCCATGTTGAGTTGTTACCACCGTGAATGAGATTGTGCCTGCAAAAGACCCAGCCCAGGACCTGAAAGTGGCTTTAAGAGATCCTACGCATCACATGTTTAAAATGGTACTCAACACGTATTAAGCATTCAATAAGTTAATATTTTTATTATTAAAACCATCGTCATCATTGTATCCGTCTTCGAAAAAGGCCCTGATGCTCTCATAGTTCACAGTGACAATTTTTCCTCACTTTTGTCTGAGCAGTGGGTGCTGCACCTGACTCTGGGGTCCTGGCTGTATCTGTAAACACATTCCAGGCCAGAGCAGAGATGGGTTCCTGGCGACCAGCCCTTGACTGTACTCATGTCTGCAGGGGCTGCCGTTGTGTGTGCCCAGCCCCTGCATTCAGCACAGCAGAGATACCCATCAGGTACAGGTAGACAAAAGGGGGAACAAGGCACAGAACATGGAGTTTCCCAGGTCACACTCAACCCTTGGCCTTCTGGGTCAGCAGAAGGGGGAGGGATTACCCCAGAACTGCATGTGGGTGTCTGGGTCTGCATTCCCTTTTATCGCTCTCAAAGCCTCAAGCACTGTCCTTAAACCTTTGCTCCATTAACTTTCATCTGGGCCCTTTATAAATCAAAGTGCACAAACAGCCAGCCCAGCCACCTCTCCTGTTCACAGCTGGTGCTTGCAGGCCCCAGCAGACTGCAGGTGCAGTGCAGGTGCAATGGGGCTGCTGAAGGCTGTCCAAAGCCATTTTACTGGTGAGCGTCCCCCATGCAGGCCCAGGCGGCGGAGTCCTCACCCTGCCGAAACACGACACGGCTCTTACAGAAGACAAACCACAATGGGCTGCGTTGCTTGGGCTTCTGCTCCCTGCTTTGTCAGCAGGGAAGGGGCTTCTGCCTGTAGAAGAGCAGGATTTGAGAGATTCCTACATTGACAGGTGAATCCAGGGCTTAAAGGTCTGTCCTCTAAGTCCCAATTCACTGCTCACATGGGCAAGGGATCATCATGTTCCTATCAGCCATTCCCTCTGACAACACAAAGGACTCCTGATCTCAGGGGCAGAATTGTTTTAAACTATCGAAAGTTATGTATATGCTTCTATCTTCTTTGTGATTCCTTTCGGTGAGTGCAGCCTTCTTCCATTTTTTAATGGTTTATTAAGATAGCTGTACAACCTACAATTTACCCATTTAAAATGTACAATTCAATGGTTTTTAGTATATTCAGAGTTGTGCAACCATCACCACTATATAATTCCAGAATATTTTCATCACCCCCAAAAGAAACCCCATACCTTTTAGCAGTCATGCCCCACTTACCACAACCCATTTCCATCCAGCCCAAGGCAAACCACTCTTCCACTTTGTCTCTCTATATTTGCCTGCTCTGGACATTTCATACAAATGGAATTATACAGTATGTGATCTTTGAAACTGGATTCTTCAGTTTGCATAATGTTCAAGTTCATCCACATTGTAGCGTGTCAGAACCGTATTCCTTTTTATGTGTGATGGTATGGATATAGCACAGTTTATGTAAGTTCATTCCTCAGTAGATGGGCACGTTGTTTCCACTTTTTGGCTGTTTGAACAATGCTGCTGTGAACATGCGTGTAGGTTTTTGTGAGGGCACAGGTTTCCAGTTCTCTTGGGGATACACCTATGAGTGGGATTGCAGGGCCACATTAATTCTGTGTTTAAGTGTTTGAGGAAACGCCAAACTGTTTCACGAAGAAGTTGCACCATTTTACCATTTTATGTTCCTACCTTCTTTCATTTTTAAGTCTTTCTGCAGTAGCTTAAACAGTCAAGCATAAAGGGGGGGAAAAAAAAGACGAGAAGAGAAGCCTGGGTGATTGTTAACTGCCAAGTCCTTTTTTTCCCCAGCAGAGTGTCCTTCAGCATCCACAGCCATCTTCACTGCCACACCAAAGCCCCGGGCGCCTCCACCTGTCACCTGGGCGCTTCCACTGGCCGCCCGACACATCTTCTCACTTCTGCTCTTGCTGCCGTAACCCCCCCTTTACAGAGCAACGAGAGTGATCTTTGAGAAATGGAAATGACATTAAAGCCCTTCAGTGGCCTCCCATTGTCTGAGAATTACTTACAAGGCCCTCCAGGGCCCAGTCCCTGCCCCTCTGACCTCTCGCCCTCACTTGACATACTCCAGCGTCATAGACCTTCTTCATGTTCTCAAGTAAGGTCAGCAAACTATGACCTGCCGGTCAAATCCAACCTGCCACCTGCCACCTAACAATTCTGTAAGTGCTCCCGCCTACAACGTGGTAATCGTCAGAAATCCTATGGGTATTGATAGATGAGAGCAGGAGGGAAGTTTGGTTGAATGAGTAAGAGGCCTTACCCAAGCCTTCCTGTGGGCTCGAGGAGTCGTGGCAGAGTTTGCTGATGCTGGTTTGTTTTTAACCAGCCTTGCCAGTGACCTTTCAAATTCCCTGAGGAGCAAAAGGCCAAATTAAACCTGAAAGAAAACACCTCTCAGTGTTGACTGAGTTGCAGTAGAAAATGGATCTGACGAAATGTTAGTACACTTTCTCAATTGAGTTATCTGAAAATATGTTATTAGGTCTTCTTTCCAGAGGAATATGCTTACGTAGACCCTCTTCCTCCCCAGCCCTTCACCTGTACAGGAGAAAATGGGGCATTACAGAACACTATTACTCTGCCTGGCGGGGGGTGGGGAGGGGGTCTTTTTCCTTGTTCCATTTCTTGTTAGTTTACCACTGGGGATATTAGGTAAAGGCTATTTAATTTGTATGCTGTGTAGCTGTCAGATTAAATCATCAAACCAATCAGAAGAAAGTGCACATGTGTGTGTATGTGTGTGTGTGTGTCATTGTGTGTGTGTCAGGATTAAGAAGAATGAATAAGGAAGAGGAAAAGGGGAGGGGCCCGGGGAGGTGAAAGTCTGCTGTTTCGTAATTAATCTCAAAGCCTTTGGATTCCAGGGGCCCCTACTGTGACTCTGTAGTGGCTGCTACTGTCAGCTCATGGACTTTGTGCAGTGGGAAATGGATGTGCAATACCTAGAAATAATTCCAGTGTCAGCTCTGGCCAATCTACTGGGAAACTGTCCATTTTAACAAGAGCACCTCAGACAGTAACTGGAAAGAGAAATAGCTCATATTCTCAGGAACATTAGTCATCCTGAAGCAACATGATTCGTGATACCTGGAAAATGCACATGGCAGTCACTAAAATTGGGTTCTAGGGATACTTTTAACAAGATCTGAGAGGAGCTGGATCCGTTCATTCCCATGGTACCTGACACAGCACCACTACACAGCAGGTGTGTCCCAAGTTTCCTTTGCTGATGGAGAACATCCTCACGGGGGAGCCCCCAAGCTGCCTAGGAAATGGGTTAACAGGAGAGCACTCAGGGATCTCCTTCAGCTTCTCCAGCCATCTTCGCTGCCACGCCCAAGCCCAGGCCACCTCCACCTCTCACCTGGGCGCTTTCACTGGCCGCCTGACGCATCTTGTTGCTGGCTTCCACTCTTGCTCCCATAACCCCGTCTTCACATAGCAGCAAGAGTCATCTTTGAAAATGAAAATCACATCATGTTATTTCCTGCTTAAAATCTATCAGTGGCCTCCCACTGCTCTGAGAATAACTTACAAGGCCCTCCAGGGCCCAGTTCCTACCCCTCTGACCTCCTCTTACCCTCGCTTGACATCCTGCAGCTTCGCAGACCTTTATGTTCTCAAGTAAGGGCAGCAAACTATGACCTGCCAGTCAAATCCAACCTGCCACCTGTTTTTGTAAATAAAGCTTGACTGGAACACAGACACTCATGCCTTTGTGTCTGCGTGTTATCTGTGGCACTAATGGCAGAGTTAAGGAGAGAGACACACTCCCTGTGAGGCTCTTTAGGAAATACAGGCCCACCACTGTTCTAAAATCACTCCCAGCTTTTTCCCATTGCAGGGCCGCTGCACTTGCACTACCCATCTGCTCTAGTCTTTCTCCTTTCACCACTCCGTAAAATTATATGCTTGCTTATTACTTGATTGTCCCACCGAGCAAAATCTTGTCTGCTTGTTCTGTGCTATGTGCAAGGACCTAGCATGGTGTCTAGCATGTGGTAGGTGTTCAGTAAACGTTTTTTAAATGAGTGAATGTACTTTAATTACCCAGGGGTCTGCACCTCTTTTAGTTAAGACTCCTTTTGGGGACAAGTCAGCCATTAGAGACCTTAGTCACACACTTGCTCCCTGTCCATGGTGAGCAAAGGAGGGCAGAAGGCATGAGTGGTATGTGCAGGGGTGTATGGTGTACACAGGGGTAGAGCTGAGAGAAAGTGATTGGCAGGAAGCACACCTGTGTCCCCAGAAGCTTGTATTTGTTATATGCTTGCTGGGCTGAAGAGCCCCTCAGGCAGCTTGCGGCAACACGTTTTGTTTGTGCAGCATCTTGGACACTGGTGCAGTTCAGTGTTGCATACTGGCGCCATTCAGCCCAACAAGCACTTAGCATCTTTGATGTTCAGAGCATTGGGCTAGGCAACAGCAGTAGTAGTTAAGATGACAGACTCTGGGATCAGATGTCCTGGGCTCTGATTTATTTTCATCGTCTACCAGCTATTAATATTTAGTTTTGGCCAAGATGCTTAACTTTTCTCAGCCACAGTTTTTCGTCAGTAAAGTGAGGGTAATAGCAGAACCAACTCCATAGTCACTCTGAAGATGAAAGGAGGAAATGCAGGTGTGAAGCGCATATTCGCAGAAGGTCTGCCACCTGGCATGTGCTCAACATGTTATCGTCCTTATCAGCATGGCTCACACTCTCTGGTTAAATAGAGACCTGATATAGTGGGAAGGGGGTTGGTCTCTGGAATCAAACAAGCTGAGTTCAAATTTTGGTTCTAGTATTGTGACTATGCACAAATTATTTTACCTCTCTGAGCCTTAATTTTCCCATCTGCAAAATATGGATAATAATAATATAAGCTAGGATCCTGAGAATCAAATGAATCAGTATGTCTAAAACTCCAAGCACACGGCAGCTTCATAACATATCTAAGTGTTAGCTTGTATCATTATAATTCACGAGGCAGAAGGGAATTACTGAAGGTTGTTGAGCCAGGAAGTGCTATAATCCAAACCAAAACGCACTGAAAAACTAGATAGAGAAGCAAAGCTTAGCACATTTGAACAGCATATTAATAGGACGCATGCATACTATGTGGGATGTACTATGAGCATTTTAGGAGTCTGGAAGAGGAGGGTGCGGGTAGAAGGGATTCCATGGTAATATTTACAAAGGAAGTGGGGCTTCAGGTAAGCCTTAACATGGAAACAGAAGACAGCAGAAAGAAAGGGGGCACTGGTGCTACCTCCCTCCTCCATTAGTAAATGACAGTTTGCATTTTAACTCAGAGGCATTTGGGCACAGAAAACTTACAGCTCCTGACTTCCTGTGAGCTAGTGAAAATACAGGTTCCTGGGTCCCCTTCCCAGAGATTCTACTTTAATTGATTTGCCATGGGGCCCAGGAATGTGCGGTTTGAATAAGCATCCTGAGGGTTCTGAAGCACATGGTCTGGCATATGCTTTAGTAAACCCTGGCTTGAAGGCTCAGTGAGTCAGCAGTCCGACCCAAAGGCTGTGTTATCTCCTGCGATCCCCTGTGACCTACCTTTTGGCCTCCAGTTTGGAGGGCCTGTCTTGTCCCCTCTAATTCTTCCCTTAGTCCCCAAATTGCATTGTAAATGTTTTCACCCCCGTACCTGTGCTGTGGTTGAACAGCTGGCCAGGAAAAGGAGAAAGATCTGAAGGAGATGGACTCAGTGCATCTGGTAGAGTAACAACTCAACTTGGAGCTTTGCTGTAAAGCAGGAGGGCCTGGCTTTTGTTTTTTGTTTTGTCAGTTTGGTTGCTTTATTCTTTCTAGGTTTTTCTTTTGGAGAATGGGTTTGATTTGTTAATTTTATTCTGAACATTTGATTTTTCCTGAAGCTCAGGTGGGTGGTAAGGGCCGTCTGGTTTTACTAGGTCTTTACTAGGAGGGGGTCTTGCTGAGCAGTCGCGATCCAGGATCTCCTACTGACTAGCCTGTACTGAGCAGTTGCTCTGTGCCTGGCTCTGTGCCGAGAGCTTTATCCACACCAGCTCCTTACATATTTGCAAGAACCCACTAAAGGGAAGAGAGTCTTGTCACCAGTATGAAGTGCAGAAACTGAAGTGATCTTGGAAGCTTTGGTTGGATGGATAGGCAGAGGGCAGGGGTATTTGGGTGTTCTTTAAGAGTGGCATGGAAGACCTTTGGTAATTGGAGAGGCCAGGTTGCTTTTAAGTTGTGTCTTCTTCCAAGGCACTTCTCTCCCAGACTCTGTCTTGTGTGGGTTGTCATGAACCCAAAGTATCCTTGCTGTTTATTCCTGAGGCTTAGTGATCTGAAATTGGCCACTTTGGAGGCCAACAAATAGATGTTTAACCTTGTCTTTTCCTAAGGAGGCACTCAAGGTGTACCCAAAGTTGACTGGCACTGATCTTCTGGAAGATTCTTTTGCTGTCTCCCATTTGCCTCCTTTGGTTTCTGTTCTTGCGTCTTTCCCTACAAACTGAAACTAGAATTCTGTAGCAGTGTCGGAGCGGAAATGCTTTTCTAAAACAAGCTCAGGAAGTCATTTAATTAGCCCAGGAAGGGAATAGGGGAAAATCTATTCTCTCCAAATAATCTTGGAAAATTGGAACTTTCCTAACACATTAAGAGTAAATGCCCTGCCTCACTGCAGAGTGATCTGTATATCTTCAGTTGACAAGCATGAACATCCTCCACCTCTTAGTCCCATGATTCCTTCTCTCTTCCTTCCTGCTATTGACTACTTTGCAGACTCAGCTGGATTTTAGATAATCTTTATAATATCACAATGGTTTCCATGGAGATGGATCATGATGTCACAAAAGTAGATATACATTCTTTGGATACTGAAAAATCAAAGGGCAATAGAGGGAGGAAGAGAAGAATTTTTAAGCTGGTATATAGAGGAGGGGGAAATCTAGAGAACAGGAAAGAAAACTAAGAAAGAGTGTGAGTGAAACAGAGAAATGGCTATTTAAAGGCTATTCAAAATGACAACCACCAAAAAAAAAAAAAAACCCAGAAAATTTGCAAGGAAATTAGAAGCAAGGGGTAAGGATTTGAAGGAAAGTAAGATGATGATGAGAAGCTGGATTGATTGATTGAGACAGGGTCTTGCTCTGTTGCCCAGGCTGGAGTGCAGTGGTGCAGTCATGGCTCAGTGCAGCCTTGACCTGCTGAGCCCAAGCAATCCTCCCACTTTGGCACTCCCCCTCCTCCAAGTAGCTGGGACTACAGACACGCTCCATCAAACATGGCTAGTTTTTGTATATTTTGTAGAGATGAGGTTTTGCCATCTTGCCCAGGCTGTTCTCAAACTCCTGGGCTAAAGCAATCCACTTGCCTCAGCCTCCCAAGGTACTGGGATTACAGGCGTGAACCACCAGGCCCAGCCTCTAGATGCTGGATATCTTTAGAGACTAGTTCTTAGTCTTCTATGGGTACTGCTCTGAGGACATAGTTGATACTGGGCAGGCGGGTGGGTGAGTACGTGGGAGGAAGGAAGGAAAGAAAGGAAGGAAAGGAAGGAAGAAAGGAAGGATACATACATGTATGGATGGACCAGGACAATTGTTGCCCTCTAACCTACATAGTAGGAATCTGTCACTTCTTTGTAGTTTAAACCAGGAGCTTCACAAAATCTATGAAACCCCTAAAATTGTATGCAAAATTTTGAATGTCTGTGACTGTTTCCTTTTTCATTGTGAAGAAAGTTTTCAGGACAGCTTTCATCAAAAGGCTTATATCCCACAAAAGGTTCAGAACCTGTAAACTTCTAGAATGATGTAACTTAATAAGTGATTGTACTCATTGTTCAAGCTTCCTTCATACACACACACACACACACACACACACACACATACCCCACACACATCTGCCGCCTGCTCTATCTGTAACGCCATCTATTCTCGCTTTCTCTCCCCTTCCTGTACAGTTCACCCATCTCAGGAGCCTGGCTGGTTGGAGGGGACTCTGAACGGAAAGACTGGCCTCATCCCTGAGAATTACGTGGAGTTCCTCTAACCGTGGGCCCCAGCAGAACTGCTGAGCTTTACATGGTATCCATGACAACTGCTGATTCCAGTGTCGTAGGCCATTTCTCTTTGCCACTGAGAAATGCAGCGTGACTGACTCTGTTGCTACCTGTCAACATGAATGTTTCTGTGAGCTCTGGTGTCACTCATCTCCATGATCATCTCAGCCAACACTCATCAATACTGCAAGAAAAGAAGTCAATCAGCAGAAGGAGACCATTTGCTTTTGATAACTAAGAGGAAGACTTGTAAAGCCGTTTTCTCATGAGTACCCTAAATAGGGGGCACTCATTTTGTTTCAACAGTCCAAACGCCCAACCTTCAGAAAGAGGAAGTCAGATAGAAGTAGTCTCCGAGAGCACACTGTGTAGCTAAGTCTACTGGGGCTGGGTGAAGAAATTGGCGCTGAGATCCAGGCTGGATCCGTTGCTTTTGTTTACAGTAGGCACTCTCTCTACCCCACCTCTCAGTACTTGAGACTTAAAGTGCTACAGGCAGCTGAGTCTGTTTGCATGCAGGATGAAGAGGGTTAAAGCACTGTTTATATAAGATCCAATCTCTCACCATCTCTAAAGCAGCCGTTGGCCCGTCATCAGTGAGATACAGTCCAGTCTTCTCATGCACGGGAACACACACACCCTGCGTTTCTCCCTCCCAGGCTAGGAACCTCTCTGCCACCAAGGGCTGCCATCCATCGCCTAGTAACCACGGCAACCCAACCTACTCTAAAACCAAACCAAAAAAAAAAATAAAATAACACATCCTCTTTGCATGACACATTTTTTCTCTCCCCTTTTTGGTATACTTTTATTGAATGGTTTTCTAACAACTTGAAGCACAGGATCAAGGAATTAGGGTGGTCTACTTGAGGCAGACGGGATAGTAGCTGGGAACTGTTCCCCTTCTGATGAATTTCGGCAGCATCGGGATATATTTGGAGCACACCCTAGTAACCTCTTGAGATTAAATTACATAGTCTTAATATTTCTGTTCCTCCATGCAACTGATGTTTGTTTTTTAAAGGGTAAGATGCTGCCTCCCAATGGGTGACACCATCTGACTGGTTTCCCCATGTCTTCCCGTTCACCCATCCCTGCTCCCACCCTTGCCTGCCTCTAACCCACCACTGGCCAGCCCCCTTGCCCTGCTCTGGGCTGCTGAACACTGGTGCTGTGGTGGTTTTCAAGGTTAATTCCTAGGCTAACCGTATGGCCTATAGTTTAAAAGGACATCTATATTCACTGCCACTCCGAAAAAGGGAATTATTTCTCAGTCTTTTGAGGCATGAGACTAATATAGGCCATTGTGATTCAGAAAGAAACCCAAGGTTAGAGGGTGGGATGGGTACCCTCTGAAAAAGGGAATTTGCTGATGAAAAGAGGCTGGATCTTGTGGAAGGCTGCCTTGGATGGGGAAGTTCTGCCTGGACTTTTCAAATTCACTTGGCCTTCAAGCAACAGAGTCATCCATATCTTCCACATGTGAATGTCATTGCAAAGGTGACTCTAGACAAACTACAAACCGACGGACGGTCAGGCTCCCCAGGAGCCCCTTGGATGGCAGCGTTGCTTCCGAGTGTTTCCTGTTTCTGGAATTCCTTGTTAGGGAACTTCAAAGAAGAAAAGAAAAACTTGAATTGTGTGGAATTACTGTATCTTTTACTTTTTTTTTGAAAAGATAAACTTGTAAATAGAATGATTTGAAATACTATATGGCAAAGTTTTATATTTGATATTCTTTAAGCTAGTTGCTCACATGCTTAGTCTTCAGTTGCTGAAGAAGTACGTTTAAGAGGGAGAGGGGGCGGCAAAGCTGAAGAGAGTCAAGGTCACTGTCCCCGCTTCGGCCTGAAGGAAAGAGAAGACATTCCTATGGCCTTGCTCTCTGCTGTCCCGTTGGTGGGCATGACACATCAGTGGTGTTCAGTCTTCATGTGTTTCTGAGTATCCCTTGGGCTTTGGATTTGGAGATGGGAAGAGCATCTCCAGGCAATGAGTTTTTCAAAGAATGCCTACTTAGTGGTAAGATGAAGCTCAGGATTTAAATAAGTGGGGTCAGGCATTTGATTTTTTGTCTTTCTTCTCAGGTGTATTTCTTGGTACCCCCAAGATATCAGGACAGAAAGAGATGAGTCAATTGCTGTGTTCTTTACTTCTTTTTCTCCACATCTTCTGAGACTTCAGAAATGTGGACAAGCTAGTTTTCAAATTTTGTGTGTGTCTGTAAGTTCTTAAAAAACCAGCTTCTTAGAATGTTCAGTTCTCAGTGTGCTGCTGCTTTCCTTTTTCCTAAACATTTTTAAACTCTTCCCTTTCACCTCCAATTCCCTATGATCCCAAAGGAAGAGGAAGACTCCAGGAGGGATGTAGATTGTGCCATCATAGCTTTACAGGTGGTTTTAAAGTTAACAGGGGTTTGTCATGGCGATTCACTACTCAATTTATCAGCTCAAGAATTATACGACTCTTTTCCAGGAACTCACCCAAGAGCAAGCTAGACACTACCATCGAATCAGGGAATAAGAATTAAGAATGGACAGGACCAAGATAGAACTCAAGAAAGCCATTGGAGAAAACTCGAGAAGAAAGGGAGTATACTAATAGGTTAGATCTGTGGACCTGAGGACAAGAAGACGTTGGGAAATGGGGGCCTCAGGGGATGTGCATTCACCTACTATTGTGTTTCCCAAAGAAAGACCAACATCATGCTTTTAACACATACAATGGGGGTTTTTTATTTGTGTTTTTGTTTGTTTGTTTGTTTGTTTGATTTTTGAGACGGAGTCTCACTCTGTGGCCCAGGCTGGAGTGCAGTGGTGCAATCTTGGCTCCCTGCAACCTGCACCTCCCAGGTTCAAGTGATTCTCCTGCCTCAGCCTCCCGAGTAGCTGGGACTACGGGCATGAGCCATCACACCCAGCTAGTTTTTTGTATTTTTAGTAGAGATGGGGTTTTGCCATGTTGGCCAGGCTGATCTCGAAGTCCTGACCTCAAGTGATCTGCCTGCCTCTGTTCCCCAAAGTGCTGGGATTCCAGGTGTGAGCCACCATGGCCGACCACATTTGATGTTTGAAATTGAAACCTGTCCCATCATAAACTTACCTGGAGCTCATGTGGAGGAACAGAAGGCCAAGATCCTTGCTTTGGGAGTGCCTCACAAAGCATCCCTGTAGACACGTGGCCCCAGCTTCACTGCTTGGAAGCATGTCCCTCGCTCCTGAGTTGGCTCTGATTTGAAACCAGGAGAAACAGAGCTGCTGCCAATGGGATCTTTTAGGTAACCCCCTCTCCAGCTTCCATGTGTCTGTGCAGTGCCCATGAGTTGCTGCCAATGGGAGCTCTTAGGTACCTCCTCCCCAGCTTCCCTGTGGCTGTGTGGTGTCCATGACAGATGGCTGCCAATGGGATCTTTTAGGTAACCCCTCCCCAGCTTCCCTGTGTCTGTGTGGTGCCCTTGACAGATGGCTGTTGTGTTTCCCTTTGCGCAGCCAGGCTCCCCTCCTTCCTATTAGCTACAAAACTGGATAAACTTCAGAATATGAGCCAAAGAGTAGGAAGGAACTTGAAGACTAGAAGATTTTACTCTCTCCCCTATCCATGCCCCCAACCTCTGACTCTGTGTGAACAGGAAACTGTAGGGCAGATGAGGAGAATGAATTGGTTATCAGAGTGGAAGACCATGGCCCGGGATCCCTGAGCTTCCCCAGTAGCCTCCAGTTTGCCTTGTAAGACCCAGAAATCACTTAGCCATAGCCTGAATCTTTTAGGGGTGTTAAGGGCAGCCTCTCACTCTTCCTTCAGGTTACTAACAAAATGTCATAGTTAAAGAATGCCGTGCCAGGAGAAGATAGCTGGTTTCAAATCCCTGCCCCCAGGCAAGTAAAACCCTGCCTTGCTCAAGACAGAAGATCTTCTCTCCTGTTTTTCAAAATAATTGTATATAGGGATGGACCCTGTGCAGTGTGGCCTGCCGTGGTGTCCTAGAATTGGAGCCAGTCTTTCGCTTAATGTCCGAAGTATTTCTACGGCCAATATGTGTTTTCTTATGTCAGACCAAACTGTCTTTTTGACATCAGTTCATTTCCTTTCGCCAAGTGCTTTTCGGACAGAGAGGCAAAGAGAATGAACAATCAAGTATTGACAGACTGGCATTAGCAGGACAGAGCCATACGAGTGACAAGGGCATTCCAAGGCACTTGCCCAGAGCTACAGAGTTGGGTGTGCCACACCTGCGGCTCAAAGGGAGGGCCTTCTATCCCCTGAGTTTCTAATGCCTGAGAATGGCAACTCTGTCTCACTAAAAGCTCTGTCTTGACTACAGAGGCTCCAAAACCATTCGCAGATGAAGGGGAGGAAGACAGAAAGAAGAAGCCAAAGATAACCTGATCCCTGCCTGACTGTTGGCACCTGTCATCCTCTGGCTTCTGCTCCCAAAAGCAAGTCTGGATGACTGAGTTTTGTGGACATGGCGCTCCCAGAATTTGCCCAAGTACTGAATGTTTTGTGAGCAACCGTATTCCCCAAGTAGGTAGCCAGCAATGCAGAAACCAAACAGCCTGTTAGCTACCTGACTTTAAGAGGAATGACCTAGGTGTTCTGCCAAGGGAGTTATCTGTCATCTCTGGCAAACTTGACAATCATCACTTACCTCGACAACCCTGCCCCACATCCCTTTATAAAGTCAGCAGGATGTCCTCTCACCCACCCCGTGCTGGTGTCTAAAAAATTTATCTTGTCATGCTCAAATGTGTTTGGCAGCCACACTGATCGGCTGAGTGCTGAACCACCGCTCTGTAATTGTAGCATCAAAATGACAACAGCAGCAGAGCGGCAAATCTTGCCCAGCCCCACAGCATGCCTGAGACAAGACTCCAACAAGTAATAATTAACTTTTTTCTCCTGCCGCCTACAGTACCTGTCTAACTAAAGAGCTTCCCAAAGTGAAGGGAAAGGCCGTAGAGAGAATCCAGGTGTTATTCAGAGCCAGTCCTTGCTGAAATGTGGTCTTCCAGTGGAAGCACCTGTATTCTTGGGAGGAAAAAGTGCTGGATGCAAAGTAACACCAGGACCAGAGAGAAAGAGGAAGGTGAACTATCCTAAGGAGCTTTGGATACTTTTTTAGAAGGATAAATATTGTGCTTACTGAGGAGAAAAAAAAAAAAGCAATCACAGAAAAATTTCACAGCTAATATTTTTACAAAAGTTGTGCCGGACATTAAAAAACGTCTCTCAAGGTGGAATGCTTTACAGAATAAAGGCTTAGCACAGGCCCAGACCCTTGTGTGGGTATGACATGACGCGACATGTACATGTCAAAATTTGCTTTAGTGTAGTCAGAACCAGAGTATTGATAAACAAAATGTTAGTTACCTGGAGCAGTCCTGGAGAGGCTAAGACATCCTATACTGTTGTACATCAAGCATTTCTACAAAGTTATCCAGACACCTAAAAGCAGCTTTCTTGGTTATCCAGATCCAGTTTCTTGGTTATGCCAGAATCAGCCTTGTATCTGACAATGCACATCTGTTGATTCTAAAGTATATTTGTGTGTGTATATACAGCACATATTTACATCTATGAAGACACAGACACTCATAGAGACCCACATGAGCTGGCACTTGCTGAGCCTTTACAGCCTTTAAGACTTGGAGGTTGAGAATTAGAGACAGAAGAGAGGCTGTTGATGGCCTATTAAAATGATCAAAGATGTAAATTCAGTGCCATTTAAAAACTGTTCATACTTATCAAATGATTATCTACAGCTACATTCTTTGTTAACTTATTTAAAGTCATGTTGCAAAAAAGGTCAAACCCATGAATGCTTAGTAGCTAAGGCTAGTGTTCAGAAGCACTCTAAAAGACATTTTGTCCACATTTTGGAAAAGAAAATATTTGCATGTTTAATCATAATTTAGACTACCTTTGAGTATACTGTAAAGTGCTGTGTGATATAATATCAATAAAGTACTTATTAAATGGCACTTTAATCTTTTCTTTTAAAATAACGCACTGTTCTAAACTTCAGTATTGACTATTGAACTGGTGCATAGAATCCAATGCTGTAATTAGAAAGTAATCTGTGACTAGAATAGATCTTTGTCCCTGTTAGTAGCCCTGTTGCCATGTTCAGGCTTTTAAAAAATGTGCTTTTGTGTCACAAAATACATCTATAAAGAAAATAGAATTTCTGTTCAGAGGCCTCTGAAACTTGGCTTTCTTACATTTGGTTGGTTTATGTGACAATCCCTATGAAATGAGTGGACGTATGATTTTTGAATTAAATGTCTTTTCCATTTGGTGGTATTTTCTTGAGTTTCTGATAGAGTTTGACTCAATACATACTTTAATATGTCTTCAAATAAGCATATATAGATGATGATCCAAGGTCGCGATCCTGCAGTTTTTGGTGACAACCACAGTGCTGATTTCTGATGAGCTCTGAGAAGCTTTGCTTTCCATTTAGGAAGAGGTCAGATGCTGGAAACTTGAGAATTTGCTCATCAGGCATATTAAACAATTGAGCCCGAAGAGTCACAGTCCACTTCACATTTCTAACTTTCTTCCATTAGAATACATATTGTTTTATTCTTCCTAAATTTGACTTTCTAATCACCTGTTTTCTGGAACCTCATGAACGCAAGGATGGAATCATCAGAGCCAGAACACAGGCAATGCCCTCGGCACAGCTGGCTCATAAATCAGTTGTTGAGAGCTTGTCGCGCGCTGTCCCAGGCCAACCCAGATCACTGAGTCTTCGCATTCATCACGTCCCTTCCAGATACATTCTGAGTGGCAGCCTGGGACCCAGGCTTCCAGTGAGCGCCCAGCTTCCGCCGTAAGCACAGAGGGCTCCCCGACATGCTCAGCGGAGGGGGCATGGGGAAGCCAGCGCTCTGGGGACTGAGGGTGAGGCTTCTGGCTTCAGAAGCTTGCCCTGGGAGAGGAGGAAGGGATGTGAAGCTCCCTTGGTCCTGGTTCTAAGGGGAGGGGGGCTCTTTAAATGCGTGGGTCACACGTGAGCTGTCTACTTGTCCTCATTTGCCACTTAAGGCCCTGGTTTACCCCTGTAAACAGCACAGGCTGGCAGCAGCTGCTGCCCTCACTGAGCTGACAGCCTCCTCTGGAAAACTCCCCCAGCACCCAACGCCTCCCACATGTGTGGGTCATCCTGTAACTAGGCAAGGCTTTCTGAGTATGGCGTACATCGATGTCTGATCCTTCATGGAGAGAATGAAATATGTGGTGTGTATTTTATCTTTGTCCTTGGCCTTTCCAGTAGATTTCCCAGTTACTTCAACTTTCATGCCTTCCTAGCAGAAGGTTTTAATTTCGTTTTGCTTTTAGCAGCCATTCAGAGCAGAGCACAAACTGTCACGTCCTGTGGTTTTAAGCTTGGTGTTTTTCACTCAGTTCTGACTGCATGATTAGTCCTAAGAGCACCTGGGTTAGAAGTGGATTTGATTGACAGTTGAAATTAGGTAAATGTTAGAGAGTGAGTGTGATGAGAGATTTTCTCAGACTCCAAACATGCTTGCTCATGAGAATTAAGTCGTGGCTCTAATTTCTTATTTTCTCAGTTCTTTCTCAACCTGCACTCAGATACCACACTTCTCTCCTACCTGAATGTGTCAATGTCATTGGCTTGGCCTGCTTTTAATAGCACCAAGCTAAGCTGCCACTAATTAACTATGCGGGGTTAGTCAGTATTGGCTGACTGCAGCCTGCACAGCAGCCAAGGGAGGCTCTAACCTCCATGGTAACTGCTCGGGGTGGGTGAGGTTCCTCACATGGAAGAGCTTTGAATAACCATCTGCAGGGAAGGGGCATGCCCATGCTGGGGTGCATACTTCAGAAAGCCACCCTGCAGCACCCAGTCAACATCAGACAGCGAGGACCAAAGCCAGAGGTTTTAAGTTGAAATGATCAACACGGAGACCCTCTGTATCCCACAGCACTTAGCAACTCCTGTCACACTGTAAATGTGTCACATCTCTTATGTCATTGGCCCCATGAAGCCTGCTGCAACTTCCTATTAGCTGAAACCCAGGTAGCTTTGATGCCTTCCCCAGGCCAACCAGCAAATTAGTAAAAACGTGAGTCCATGGGTTCTTTCTTTGGGTGCCAAATCGCATCTTACCCTCCAGGTCTTGTGCCCACCATAAACTTGAAATATGTGTTTTGACACTGTGACTGGATGCCCTTTTGGGATTTGGAGGTGGGGGTAGGTTATTGGAAAGAATTATTAACTGTTTTTCTACCTTTTCTGAACCTTCATGACAAAGAAAAGGAGTAGTCATGCTTGCCTCAGCTGTGATGAGCAAGTTGAAATTATGGCAGTAGAGGATGGCCATCTTTCTGTTCCACCTTTTCTCCTATCACACCATCACACCATTTTTCTCCCTCACGTACTTTCTACCTATAAGTAATTCACGATTTGTCATCAAATGTTTGAAGCCCATCTTGCTCTTAATAAACAGCTCAGTTAGGACAGAGACCAGGTCTTGTTCACCTCTGCCCGGTACCCAGCCTGGGGCTGGCACTCAGCAGGGGCTCATAGCCCCTGGGTGGGCTGACCAAGGGGACAAAAATGTGGGAAAAGCACTGCACTAGAAGGCAGTTCCTCCTTCCTGTTTTACTCTACAGTTATGGTTGGAAGAAAGAAACTGCATGTTATTAGACGTGGGTACTTGAACACAGGGTAACTTTGTGACCCTTGGCAAAAGGCACTGTTTGCTCACATACTGGGATTGGAGCTCATGGGAGGAAGACCTCCCACCCTCCACTCAGGCACACACAGCCACATTCTTTCCCAGCCTCCTTGGCTGGTGCTGGGCACAAGAAACCATCTGGAGAAACAGCTGACCAAGAGCCAGAGACCCTGTGCTGTCATCTGGGTTACTTACGGGTTGTTTCATGAACCTCATGTGAAACGGGCCTGCCTTCAAGCAAAACCACATCACAATCACCCCCAAACATAAAAGAAGTATTCCTTTGTAAAGTCCCTTCACGGAAATTCCACACTGTCCCACAGGAGTTTGGTCTGGTGTCTAACACTCTCACTGAGGGAATTCTTTGGGTCTGACTGAAGTTTCCCATGTGGCAGCTTAAGTCCGTTTCCGTTCTGTTTTTCCTTACAGTGGGGAGCAACTGGCCATGGCCCATTGAGAGCAATCACCCTTGATTTTTTATGCTTCCATTCAGCAATCACTTATTGACCACCTCTTCCATGCTGGAGCTGCTACAACCAGGAAGTGTAAGACATGATCTCTGTCCTCAGGAAACTCAAAATTGGCTTCTGCCATAGGGAAATGTACAAGGAACAGCGTTTGCCATGTGGTATCACCATACTAAGCAGTGCGTGGCAGGTAGTGTGATGCGATAAGGAAGAGGGATCCTTTCTACTGGGAAATAGGAACCAGAGAAATTTCACAGAAGAGGTGGCATTCAAGATGGACCTTGAAAGATAGAGAAGAGTTTCCCACTTAGGCAAATGGAGAAATGTCCCAAGCAGAAGGACAGCAAGGATCAAGAATGAGGTGGGGGGGAGGGGAGAGAGAAATGGGGAAGGTGGGAGTGGGGAGAGAGAGCAGAGAGAGAGAGAGGTGGCTAGGTGGTTAGGTATGATTTCAATGTGACTGAAACATGAGAAGACAGAGCTTTCTGGAGAATTGAAAACTCTAGTCACCCTCGCCCACCCCCCATCTTAGCCTTTAGGCTCTATTTTCTCTCAATGACTGACAATATTAGCTAACATTTAGCTAGGTACCTAACACTGTACTATATTGATCACTGAATCCTCAGGACATTTGAATGAAGTTCTATAATCATCTATAATTATAGATGAGAAAACTGAGGATCAGGGAGGTCACACAAGCCAGGTGGCAGTGAACTGAAAGTTCAAACATAGGTCTGTCTGCTTCTACAGCCCATAGGTCTTTTTTTTTTTTTTTTTTGAGATGGAGTCTCTCTCTGTTGCCCAGGCTGGAGTACAGTGGTGTAATCCCAGCTCATGGTAGCCTCTGCCTCGTGGGTTCCAGCAATTCTCCTGCCTCAACCTCCCAAGTAGTCGGCATTATAGGTACAAGCCACCACGCCCAGCTAATTTTTTTTTTTTTTTTTTTTTTTGTAGAGATAGTGTTTCACCATGTTAGCCAGGCTGGTCTCGAACTCCTGACCTCAGGCAATCCACCTGCCTCAGCCTCCCAATGTGCTGAGATCATATGACCTTTTAAAACTTCCAAATTTGTTTATAGATACACGCAAGTGATTTACACAAATGCATAAACATAATCACATCACATGTGATCATTTTAAAATTTCGTGGCAGTTTTTCCTTCTGGTTTTGATATGGTTCTTCCATCCCCCCCCCCCCCCCCCAATCAGCCTCCTCCCTCTGCAGAACCAATGTCAGCAACCTCATTTTGCCCTTCTCAGCAGTGAGCCCTTCAGAAAGCACAGTCTCTGGCACACACTCAGCCTTGGTTTTGCAGTGGCAGGAATAAGAGCAGGAAATGTTTGGATTAAAAACTTTCTTTCCTCCTAGGAGCCCTCTGCTTACTCATCTTGGGTGAATAGTTCCCCATTTCTTGAGCTCTGTGCAGATACTCCTCATTCCCTGGGCAGCCCCGGACACTCCAGCTGCAAGTGTTGGCCAGTCACTTCATCCTTAGGGACGTGGCATGGAGGCAGCCCCCACAGAGGGCCCAGTTGTGCTTTGCTGGCTGGAAGTATGTAATGTGAAATTTTAAAAAAACTTAACAATTTGAAAATGGCTCCTTTCTCCACCCTGATTCAGCTGCTGACAACAGACCTTCAGGCTCTTACGGGATTGCCAGGGAAATCCCATGAGCACGTGTCTTCTTCTGGGAGAACCAGTATGTTTCTAACCCGATCTGCTAATGCTTAAAAATAGATCATTTTCATGGATTTGAACCCTCTCTTGAGCCTAATGAGATTTAAAGAAGTCACAGGTAGCAGAGAGAACACGAAGACTCAAAGCAGATGGTGGGTGAGTATCTGTAGGGCACAGGAACAGTGGGAGTCAACTAAGGTGGGCTTATAGAGCAAGACCCTCACCCAAGTCTCCTACGTTCCCTGAAGGGGGCTAAACTGTTGCATGTTAAGAGGCCAGTCGTGAAGTCTGTCTCGTTGATTCAGCACTTCCACGTTATGGACATTGAACCAATTGCTGTACATTAGTCTCGTTCAATTCTCAAATCAGCTCCATGAAATAGGTGCTGTTGTTACCCTATTTTGTAGATGAAGAAGCCAAATATTAGATTGGGCAACTTGTTCAAAGTCACAGAGTTAATAAATAACAGAGCAGAGAATCAACCCCAGTGGGCTGACTCCAGAGCTTAACGCTTAACTCCCATACTCTTAATTCCCATATTATTCTAACTCTGGGAATGGTCTTAGAAGCTCCACCCCCCAAACGTCCTTCACTTCTTTCACCCCAAGGGAATATCTTTTGTTTTGTCTGCTTGGCATCCAGTACCCCTCTTTCTGATAGCAGCACCTCTGTTTTCCTTTGGGGAGCCACCCTGCCCCTCCCCTCACCTTGGGTTCCATGGGTTTGGGTGAGCTGGCATCAACCCGTGATCCAACCATGACCCTGTGACCCTGCTCTGGCCTTTGAGATCACCACATCTACCCAGCCAAAGTGATTGATTGATTCAGGAATGGGCACAGGGCCTAGTGAAGTCCCCAGTGCCAGGGCTTTGTCCTGGAGAACGGTATACAGGACACAGCAGAGGAATTCATCATATCGGGAAAGAATAGTAAGTGCTCTTTCCCCCAGCCTCAATGTCTCCTCAGCATGAACACTGTCTGCCACTTGTCTTCATTTAAAGTCCCAGTATAAAGGCCCCCATACTTTATGTTGACTATTTCCTGAGATTTTAATAGTGTACCATGTAGAAAAGTTGTTTCAGATAGCAAGCAGAAGATGTGAAATATTCATTGCAATATAAAATGGACAAACACAAACACTAAAAGAAAAATCTGGGTCAGGTGCCATGGCTCACACCTATAATCCCAACACTTGGGAGGCTGAGATGGGAGTACTGCTTGAGCTTAAGCGTTTGAGACCAGCCTGGGCAAGATGGCGAGACCTCCATCTTGGCAAAAAAAATTAAAAATTAGCCAAGCACAGTGGCACATGCCTGTAGTCCCAGCTACTTGAGAAGCTGAGGCAGGAGTATCCCTTGAGCCCAGGAAGTCGAGGATACAGTGAGCCGTGATCATGCCATTGCACTCCAGCTAAGCTACAAAGTGAGACAGTCTAAAAAAAACTAAGAATAATAGAAAGAAAAGACTTTATGCCTTCCTCCACTCTGGAAGCAAAGCTTATTTTAAAATACTGACTTTCGTTCTTCATGCTGGGCCAGGAGAAGCCATGACTGGATCTCATAAGAATAGGAAGGAATTGTGTCATACAGAGGCCTCTGCAAATACTTTCCCAAGCACAGTTGATTCAAGTCGTTACTTGATGATTTGGCCCATCCCAGGGGTGCATCAGTGTTGAGACATTTCACCCTGGAATTCTTACAAAGGACCCCTCAGTCAGTTGTAATAAAGAATGGCAATACATCATGCCCAGATCATGACATGGAATTGAATGGCATAAAGTGATCCTCAGTTCAGAAAGATGTTCCCACACCTTGGGGGCCTCACCCAAACCTGTTCAACCATCCCACAAGCATGAGTCTGAGACACTCTGGGGGTACCCAGTTCAGACCTTCACCTTCACTGGGGTGGGGCAGCATCGTTGGAGGCCCTGAAAGGGGGTAGGTGTATCTAATCAGACTTAGATACCCTGCTGCTGCTCTTCCTCCATGCTGTGCTCACGTTTTCCTTGTTTCAAGGACTGCCAGATAAAGGGATTTCAAATCTTCTTTCCTTCCTTCCTTCTTTCCTTCTTTCCTTCCTTCCTTCCTCCTTTCTTTCTTTCTTCTTTCTTTCTTTCTTTCTTTCTTTCTTTCTTTCTTTCTTCTTTCTTTCTTTCTTTCTTTCTTTCTTTCTTTCTTTCTTTCTTTCTCTTTCTTTTCTTTTCTTTTCTTTTCTTTCCTTCTTTCTTCTTTTCTTGATACAAACTCTTGCATCTGTTGCCCAGGCTGGAGTGCAATGGCATGATCTCGGCTCACTGCAACCTCTGCCTCCCAGATCCCAGTTCAAGCAATTCTCCTGCCTCAGCCTCCTGAGGAACTGAAATTACAGGCATGCACCACCACACCTGACTACTTTTTGTATTTTTAGTAGAGACGGGGTTTCACCATGTTGGTCAGGCTGGTCTCAAACTCCTGATCTCATGATCCACCTGCCTCGGCCTCTCAAAGTGCTGGGATTACAGGCATGAGCCACCGCTTCCAGCCAGGGATTCCGCATCTTACAGGAACATCTCCACTGGCAAGGAGGGCACTCCTGGCCCTCAATAGATAATACATTCACTTAAGTACAGCACTTCGAAATGTTCAAGGGATTTTTTTTCTGCTCCAAATTTTCACCATGGCACATTTCTGATCAAAAAATTTCAGAAGCTCCATGTGGCCTGGAAAGGAAGGAAGGAGGGAACGAAAGAGGGAAAAGAAAAAGAGAGAGAATCCTTGCTCCTTAGCATAGCATTCAAGGTTTTTCCCGATATGGCCCCAACCTCTTCTCCAATGCGCCTGCATGCAACTTACGTCCCAGAAGCACTGACTCTTCATCATGTTACAACCATCTGAACCAACATCCATCTGTCCATTCATTCATTCTATATTTATTGGGTCCTTACTTGTGTCCACACCTAAGACTCAGAGCTGTCTCCCACTTGTGTTCCCGAGGTTAACTTGGGCTTACCTGCCCTCCACTTCTCCCACCACAAGGGAATATCTGTTGTTTTTGCCTGTGTAGCATCTATTACTCTTTCTTCTGGTAACAGCACCTGTTTTCCTTCACGGAGGCCCCCCTACTCCTCTCAGATCCCATGGGTTTAGGTGGCAACAACGGTTTATTTTTGAACCCAGTCTGGCCTATGAGATCATCAAATCCACTGAACTAGAGTGATTGGTTGATTCAGGAATGAACCTAAGACCTAATTAAGTCCAGGGAGAATCAGTATTCTAGATTTTTTAGATAGGTAGTGGTGAGAGACTTGGTCTGCTAGATTTGGAGCCATGAAGACTGCTGGTGGCTATCTTGTCCCCTCAGTGAAGGAGGCCGCCTGAGATCTGGATAACTTAAGAGCAGCACCGAGAGAGACAAAGAATAACAGCACCCATGCCATTGGGCCAGATGCACCTGAGCTTTTCCACTACATCAGCCAATAAATTCGCATTTTGCTCAAAGCAATCTGAATTGGGTTCTTTCACTTAAAATAGAAATCCTGAGCTCTAGATAAACTCAGGGGTGATTTCTGCACAGCCCTCTGTCCCACTTGATTGTCTACTCCTTTGTGAGGCACCAGAGAACCTGACATCAAGTGTGATTCTGTAGGATCTTGAGGTAATCGCTCCTCTTCTCTGAGTATCAGTTTCCTCATCTTTAAAATGGACATAAGAACACTTCCCTTCTAAGGTTATGTGGATTAACTGACATCTATTAATGTGCTTTATAAAGTTCATTGCCTTTAAGTCAATAATATAGTATCACAATATGGATTGTTTTTTTCAATTTGTGGAAGGAGTTGGCAATATCTGGATGTTTTCTAAAATGTTGCAGAGCCATTACTACATTCAGCCTGCCAGTCTTGGGCATCACCTGGGGCTCTATGGGTTCTGCCCATTACCCCTGTAAAGGACAACCCTACATATTAGGTGTCATCCATTTCTGCCCACTTGCTTCCCTGGCCATGGTCAAAAGGTCTACTTGTGACACGAGTAGACACGTGATAGGGTCTGGATCTGTGTCTCTGCCCAAATTTCACATTGAACTGTAATCCCCAGTGTTGGAGGAGGGGCCTCGTAAGAGGTAATTAGATCATGGGGGTGGAATTCTCATGAATGGTTTAGCATCATCCCCCCTTGGTCTGTATAGTGAGTGAGTTCTCATGAGATCTGGTTGTTTAAAAACACATAGCCCCTCCTCCCTCTTTTCTCCTGTTCTGGCCTTGTCAGATGTGCTTGCTTCTCCCTCACCTTCTGCCATGATTGAAAGTTTCCTAAGGCCTCCCAAGCAGCCATCATGCTTCCTATACAGCCTGTGGAACCGTGAGCTAGTTAAACCTCTTTTCTTTATAAATTACTCAGTCTCAGGTATTTATTTACAGCAGTGCAAGAATTAATACAACACCCAAGCCAGAGGCTGTCAAAATGCCAGTGGTCTGGCTTAAACACACGATGCAGGCCAATCAGATTTTTGCTCCTGTGAGTTTGACCTTTGAAGGAAGCTGTCCTTAGAGATGGGTGCATGAGATGAGAGCTCCTGATGTCCAGCTAGGACTGGTGGTCATGTTGCACTGGGTACAAGTTTAAGACATAAAGAGGCCTATCTGCAGAGGCAAGAGATTGGTGCACAAAGAAAAGACCAGAACCAGAGAAAGCAAAAAGCTGCCTCAGTCCTGAACAGCTATTTTCCTAGAAGGACTAGGTTCTGTGCTCTGTTTTAGGATCCCAGATGATCCCTGTATCCTTACAATTAACACCTCATTGTATTTGGGTGGATTTAAGTGACTTCTCTTCCTTACAACCAGAAAGCCCTGTAGTAGTCTATTCTCACGTTGCTAATAAAGACATACCCAAGACTGGATAATTTACAAAGGAAAGAGGTTTAATGGTTTAACTCACAGTTCCACATGGCTGGGGAGGCCTCACAATCATGGCAGAAGGCAACAAGGAGCAAGTCACATCTTACATGGACAGTGGCAGGCAAAAAGACAATTTGTGTGGGGGAACTCCTCTTTATAAAATCATCAGATCTCATGAGACTTATTCACTATCATGAGAATAGCATGAGAAAGACCTGCTCCCATGATCCAATTACCTCCCACAGGGACCCTCCCATGACATGTGGGAATTGTGGGAGCTACAATTAAAGATGAGGTTTGGGCGAGGACACAGCCAAACCATACCAAGCCCTCTCTAGAGCCATAATAGGTCCCAAATGGCGATGAGGAAAGCCAGAGGTTCTGGCAGCCCAAGGTCAGGTAGTGAAACAGTTTTCAGCCTCTGGGCTTTTTACCCTTAGTCTGGAGCTCCAGAACTGGGGCGCCCACCCTGAGGTTTCACACCAGGAGAGAGATGGAGTGTAGATCTTGTGCCCCTCTCTTTCCTGCTAGGGTTGGGAAAAACAGGTTTAGAAAGTTGCAGGAGTTGGGCTGGCCACTAATTTCCACAAACTACCTTAATGTCTTATTGTTGTTAATATTAGCTATTGCTCTTAAAACACACACATAGCAATGGTGTTGCAGGGAAAGCCAAATAGAAATGACAGCTTTCTACTTCCTCTGCTCAACTGAAGCTCTTTCCTTTGATAATACCTGGAATGGTTTTCTATTAAGGGCAAACCGGAGGGCCCTGAGGACTGTGAACAATCTCAAGCCCTCTGCCACATTGTTTCTCTCAAATGCCAGAGGAAAAAGGTTGAAAATCTTGAGAGGCAGGGACAGTGATTTTCTCTCCTTGGAGGCCTAAGCTTACCATGGGGCACTGGCCCCATTCATCTGCTGTGCGGCACAGTAAATTCTACTTCTTCTCTGCCCCGTCCCTGTGGTAGCCCCAGCTGAAGCTGATGAATCTTATACTTAAAACTGGCTCATCTCAGGTCACCAGAGCCAGCTTGTAACTGGCTATGGTGGGAGTTATTTATACCACCAAAATCACCAAGTGCTACAAATCAGCCCTCCACCTCCACCCCCACCCGCACCCCAGCCAGTTTTTAAACACCTCCTAGCACACCACTGCCTAGTCTACTTGGGTGTTAATATGATAGATAACACCTGAACTTGGCTCCATACAGCCTAGGCTGGCTTCAGCCTAAGTGAGGGAGGGCACGTGGGAATGGGGGTGGGGTGGGTGTAGAACTAGAGAGGCGCAAAGTCACTTTGCCCAAGTGCAGGCAGTACTCTGCCCTGTGAATCAACAGCTGGGTTTTGTTAATTTGCACTGGTTTTCACCAGATCTAGAAAAAGGAGTTGGTTCCCCACCTCCCTCAAACAAGCTTCTTAAAACTTTCTTAGAGCTGCCAAGACCTCCGTACAGGTCCTGTGCATCAGAGTACTTAGTGATGCATTCTCTCTGCCGCTCCATTTGCTGCAGGAAGGAGGCGGGAGCTCGATGAGATGGAAGCCACTGCAGGCTCATTCTCCCAGGTCAGTGGAACGGTCACTAACCATTCCAGGTCTGGCTGCCTCACTTGGGGATCACAGAATTACTCTTTCCCTTGGTAACTGCTGAGGGCAAGAGGCCCAGAGGTTGGCATTGCCAGTATACAGCCCCCCAGGAACCAAGCTTGGTCAGAGTCCCCAGCATCTCTGAGCTCACTTAGTGACTGACCTTTAGCATCCTCTGGGAAGTTTATTGAAACCAAAGATCCTGACTTGGTGTATGTGGGATGAGGCCCCAAATTCTGCGTGTGTGTCTGTGTGTGTGCGTGCGTGTGATGAGATCTCACTATGTTTCCTGTGCTGGCCTTGACCATATTCTGTGTTTTTAATGACACTTGGGATGATTGTGAGTCTGGTGACCCTCAAAACTCATTTTAGGGTCAAATCCAGACATGAGTGATGCGTTAATAGACACATTTCTTTTTTTTTTTTTTAATTAAATATTGAGGTTTTCTGGGTTCTCTCTATGCTGTTGTTAGCAACTTTCCTTGTGCCACGGATGTATGAATGAGAAGCTTCTTCACTGTGTCATGATTAACACAAGCATAATATGAAAAAATCCATATTTAGTAAATCATAAATTAGTCGGTAGCTATATGATGAAAGACCTCACCAAACTTTGCCTTTAAATACTGGAATGAACTCGCTCACTTTAAAATATTAGATTTTCAGTAACCCAATTGCCAGAAACTATTTCAAGAACACAAGGATTCTGCCAGGATCTAAATCAACACACCTTCCTAACTTTAGTGCTGATTAGAGTCAGGGTAGCTTTTGGCCAAAGCAGAAACCGTTACAAATACAGGCTGTCAGTGACAAAGCCACGGTTTCTCCTTCACCTCCTCTGTCCTGAATAGAATTGAGTAAGTGAAAAAAAGGAATAGAGCCTTAAGTATCCCATCTGCAAAAGAAAAAATATCTTAAAGGGGCAATGTGTTCTGGGAAAAAGCATGGGATTTCAAGTGGGCCTTTGAATTCTCATCATAGCTTTTCTGACAGGTTATTTATCCTGTCTGAGTCTTTCTCATTTTAAAATGGGGTGGGGAAGTGCCGGGCGTGGTGGCTCACACCTGTAATCCCAACACTTTGGGAAGCCAAGGCGGGTGTATCACTTGAGGTCAGGAGTTCGAGACCAGCCTAATTAACATAGGAAACCCCCATCTCTACTAAAAAATATGAAAAAATTAGCCAGGCGTGGTGGCACACACCCGTAATCCCAGCTACTCATGTGGCTGAGGCAGTAGAATCACTTGAACCTGGGAGGCAGAAGTTGCAATGAGCTCAGATTGTCCCACTGCACTCCAGTCTGGGCAACAGAGGGAGACTCTGTCTCACCAAAAAAAAAAAAAAAAGGTGTATGTGGATGGGGAGAGGAGATAATTCCTGTGTGGCAGAAACATCAAGAGGGATCCCCACCTCATAGAGTTGTTTTGAGAGTTGAATGATTAAAATTTGATCCCTAATGAATTAAATGAAACAATTGTGTCTGGCAAACATTTGGAACAATGGAGTATCAAAATAAATATAGTAGAAAGTTCCAACAGACATGGGTGATGGTTTGATAGACACATATCTTTTTTTTTTTATTAAATATTGAGGTTTTCTGAATACAGTCAGAATTCATGAGTCCAAGCTGATATAAATAAATAAGGCATACAAGAAAATTCTTCCTTATGGTTGAAAGCAACTAATAACTGTAGAAGGAATGGCAGAATTAGAATATCACCATCTGGCAACCATAATAATAAGTATTTGAGTCATGGAGAATCATCAATGAATGATTCACTTAGGATATTTACACAGTTTCAAAGTGTCTCCTCACAAGAGACTTATTAATCACAAGGGATCAAACAGTAGCTGTACGGTAGAGAAGCCTAACAGACACCAACTTTAAATGGGACTAACTGACAGCATGTCCCTCCTATGAGGCATTAGGAAGAACTGAAAAATGCCTGGAAAAGAAAAACAAAAACATATAACCTGAATCTCACCCAACTGAGGGGCAAGACCCTGAACTGAGGAAAGACCCAACTGAGGGGCATTCGACGAGATAACTGGGCTGTTCACTCCAAATATGTCAACGCCATGGAATAAAAGATTCAGAAACGGCCGGGCGCGGTGGCTCAAGCCTGTAATCCCAGCACTTTGGGAGGCCAAGACGGGCGGATCACGAGGTCAGGAGATTGAGACCATCCTGGCTAACACAGTGAAACCCCGTCTCTACTAAAAAATACAAAAAACTAGCCGGGCGAGGTGGCGGGCGCCTGTAGTCCCAGCTACTCGGGAGGCTGAGGCAGGAGAATGGCGTGAACCCGGGAGGCGGAGCTTGCAGTGAGCTGAGATCTGGCCACTGCACTCCAGCTTGGGTGACAGAGCGAGACTCCGTCTCAGGAAAAAAAAAAAAAAAAAAAAAAAAAAAAGATTCAGAAACTATTCTAGATGTCCATGGACATGACAAGCAAATGCAACACATAACTTTGGGTTTTCTTTGGCTAGAAAGGACATTATAGGAACAACTGGCAAAATCTGAGGAAGGATTAGAGACTAGATAATTGTATTCCATCAATGTTAGCATTGCAGTTTAGATAATTGCACTGTGGTTTAGAGAGGCAGAATTTTTAGGCAGGCTTTTAGGAAATATACATAACTATTTAAGGGAATAGGGCATCAGGTCTCCAATTCACTCTTACATGGTAAAAGAAAGAATTTAAAGAGAGAGAGATGATAGATAAGGCAAACGTAGTAAAATGCTAACTTTTGGGGTATCTGGGTAAAGATTGTTCAGGAATTCGTCACTATTTTAGCAACTTTTTTGTAGGTCTGATGTTATGTTTTTAAAATGTATTCAGTACATACTGAGACCTGCTGTTTTATCTTAATGATGATAATAGAACATTGAGTCTATTGTAAAGAGTTTAGAAGCCAAAAAGAAAGCAAATATAAAACCAACACAGGATGTGCTAGAGGGAAGTTTGGGGTTTTATAGTGCAAAATTTGTAACTGGCCACCAACCTTCCCTCATTCACCTTGATTTAGGTCCTCTTGGTGGCTCTGCTCCCAGGACTGGGGGCTAATGTGGAAGGTGCGATCTTATAGGAAGCGCAGGCTTTATGAAGTGTGTCCTGTGTAAGGTGGAAGCCAGTGTGCTTCACTCTGATGTTGTTTCTTAGGCTCATGCCTGGAAGGTACTGCAGGATACCGGATACTGGGTCTACCTTCCAGCCCCAGAGGACACGGTGAAAAGCCATCTCAGGCTAAAGGTTTCATCTTGGCCCTGTTTCTGTCTGGAGGACATAAACATAAGAGAGTACTTTCGGCGGTACAAAGCACCATCCACATGTGTCAGTCTCAGACACGTGCTGGTGGAGCCTGTGGCTAAGAGGGCAGCCTCTGGAGTCAGACGGGCTGCTTCCAAATCCCAGACATGCCACTTACCCCCCGGTAGGTGATTGGGGGGAGGTCATTTAATCTGTCTGCCCTCCACTTTCTGCATCCATAAAATGGGGATAATAACTGTAATATAGAGCGAACTAATAGGATTGGTGTTCAGTAAATGAAACAGTGCAAATGACACAGGCTTTGTGCTCATGCATCCCAAAGTATCTTCAAGTATAAAATAATGCTATCATGCTATCCTGAAATTACCTAAAATCAGAGCAATTGTATTAGAATTTGCTGTAACTTCTCTCATTCCCCTTGACCTGTCCTGGCCAGCTTATCTTCTGATGGCACAAATCACCAATTGCTTTTAGTGTCGATTTTCTCTTGGTGCCAGTTCCTACTGGGCTTCTGGGGTAGGGGGCTGGCTCCTCTCCTACCTCAAGATTCTAATTTGCTAGGAACCTTGGGGCTCCTCAGATTTCTGTGCTACTGCAGGAATTCATCCTGCTTGAGATGCTCACCTGAAAAACATGCGGTTGAAGATGGAATTTCAATGTTAGGCCCCAGAGCTGTGGAAGGTATTTTCAGTTTGGCCTTCTTGCCAGGCACACTTGAGCCTGCACAAATTCTGTTCCCCACGCAGAGACAGGGAAAGAAAGCTGCCTTGCTGTTAGGACTGTAAGACTACACCCAGGATCTCAGAACAGCACTTCCCCCACCAATCTGTCCACGGTGGCCTTAGCCAAACCCGAGGAATGGAGGCTTAACAGGAATGTGTCATAAGAAAAATATTCCATTAGAGTTTTCTCTCCCAGATTCCACGCCCACATTTCTGCCTGCCTGTTGGACATCTCCAGTTAGATGACCCACAGGCATGTCCTTACCAAAACAACATGCCCAAAACGACACTTCACTCTTTCTTCCTGTCTTGGGTAGTGTCACAAGCCAACTTAAAAGCCTGGAAATCCTCCTCCCACATCTCACCCCTACTGCTAGGAGGTCTTTTCCATTGCAAATCCCAAATGGCTCAGATCCGATTCTTCCTCTTCGTGCCGCACATATTGACGTTCAGGGCTTCAAGATCTCTCGCCTGGACTATTTCAGCAGCCTCCTAACGAGACTCTCTTCTCCCGGCTCCTGACTCTGGCTCCTCTCCATGTTAAGAGCAAAGTCACCCCAAAGCAGGAAGTGGGATTACTCTCCTACCATGATGAAGCCTGCGTTGCCTCTCCCAGTGACTCAGGGATGGAGTGTGGACTCTTGAGTTGCCATGTAAGGGCCCAGCCCATTTCCCCTGCTTCATCTCGCCCTGAACACCCCTCCCTCCAGCATCCCAAACTGCTCACGGGTTCCCCAACTCCTCCTTAGGCATTTGCTGGTGAGCCCTTGAACAAGATCTTCCCTCTGTCTGGACCTTCTCTTCTCCCCACCCTTTTTTTTTTTTTTTTTTGTAAACATGAAAATATCAAAAGTGTATGTTCTTAACATGTTGTAATACAATTATTTTAATACAATACAGAGTTTCTGTTTCCTTAATAGCTACTTTCCAAATAATTTTAAAAGATTATACTCAGTTTTTATTTTCGTTAATATGTATCCCCAAACAATTCTGTTTTACTTGCTTTTGTGATGATCTTTCCTTTACTGAGAATTTGAATGTAACACCAATAAATATTAAGCAGTTACCATAAATATAACATTTAGAATATGGGATGACTGCCAAAAATTCCTAAAGGAATGAATGTAAGGTACATACATTGGAAGTATCTATCACCACATGTGAGAACAATTCAAGCAACCATTAGTCTAAATGTAATCAGAATAACATCTAAACACACATCTTTGGCACTATGAGGATCTGAGAAAAGAAAGAAGGAGGAAAAAAAATAGTTTTGAATTTAAGATGCTATATATAACAAGATCATTTCATGTGCTTAATGAAATTTGAATTACTATATATATTTCAAACTGCACACTTTGTTAGGTGTATTCAAGCATATTTATATTTATTTTCAGACTATCCATAGGAAGTAATTAAAAAACAGTGATTATACCTGTATGACAGTCTTAGTACCAGAAAAAAATTATGGATAGAGTGAGTTGTCTGCTCCTAAAATATCCCCTTTCCGTGAGTCTTTTTGGTCAAGATCTTCTGTAGAGTCTGATATACGTTGATACAATACTTGCATAGGTTGCAAAGAAGAACTAGAGAACCCAAAAAACAAAAATCTGCACTTCTTTTTTTTTTGAGACAGCGTATCCCGGAAGTTTCCTACTTAGCCTTCTAATTCAGCTCAAAAGTCACCTTCTCTGGAAAGGAAGTCTCCCTATGCCCTCTTCTTTCCTCCCAGAGCATGTTTTCAGTGCCTTTTGCATCATAATGTATTAGTTCATCTTGTGGTTGTTGGTTTATATATTTACACTAAATGCTTTTCAAGATCAAGGATTCTGCCCTGTTGACTTTTGTACTCCCAGGTGGACATGGTGTTTCTTCAGGAAAGGGTGCTTGGGTGGGTGTGTATATAATGCACCAATAGTGCCACAGAGCAGCCCTGATATGGTTTGACTGTGTCCCAACCCAAATCTCATCTTGAACTGTAGCTCCCATAATCCCCACATGTTGTGAGAGGGACCCAGTGGGAGGTAATTGAATCATGGGGGCAGGTTTTTCCCATGTTGTTCTTGTGATCGTGAATACATCTCAGGAGATCTGACGGTTTTATAAATGGGAGTTCCCCTGCACATGCTGTCTTGCCTGAAGCCATGTAAGATGTGCCTTTGCTCCTTCTTCACCTTCTGCGTGATTGTGAGGCCTCCCTAGCCATGTAAAACTGTGAGTGCATTAAACCTCTTTTTCCTTATAAATTACCCAGTCTCTGGTATGTCTGTATTAGCAGTGCGAGGATGGACTAATACAAGCCCTGTACATTAGAAGCACTGCCCTTTGCTGTAGCTTCATAATTCTGCGTAAGTACTAGAAGGTTGATGCTATGAAAGGTGGCATTCAAGGCTCCAAATTCACCTTTATCTCAAACTTCTTTCAATAGAACTTGTCTCCCTTCTTTACCTGCCTTCCTTATCCCCTTTCTCAGCAGATCTCTGAGAGGATATCTCTCAGTCATAAAAAAAAAAAAAAAAAAAAAAAAATATTGTCTTCTGTATTTACCGGCTACAGAAATTTACTTTCCTGGGGAATCAGAGAGAGAACTGATCTTGTTAAAAGGCTCTAGCTATAATCCCTTAGAGAGGGGATCCACTGAGTAGAAAACTGTCAACAGAATAAAATGCTGACACTTTAGGTGTCTATTTCCACACCCAGCCATGTTTACATATGATATTTAGAACCAGGATTCAACTGACCCTGGCACTCAACAGCCTTTGTTCTAATTTCTTCCACGTTGAGTTTTGTTCCAAGTTTCTGACCGTTTTTACTTTGGAAGGTGGCCAGGGTCCTGGGGTGGCCACGGTCATGCCAAGTCTCAGTGCCCCCTCCACTTCAGGGTCTTAGACTGCTGCTTGGAATGCGTGCGTTCTGGCAGGTGCAGTGCATGCAGGGGTCAGACCCCTATGGTTTGATGAGATAAGAGCCTCCTGCACAGAATCTCATTTTTTCTCCATCTGCACCGCCATTTGGGCCTCGGGCCTCATGACTCACACAGTGGCTATCCATCTGCCCATTTACTCCAGAAAGAGAAAAGGACTTCTTCGCACACAGTGAGTCATCGCATCACATTTCAGAGCCACCTGCCTGACTCATAGACTATAGCAGAGCTCTGTAATAACGGGGCTCCCTATTGCATGAAGATGAATATTACTTGCATATGACCCTTTACACCCCCAAACAAACTTGATATTCCCATCCTGAGCCAATAATGGGAGAGATCAGGCTCGGCAGATTTCTGTCCTCCTGTTCTTGAGTCCCCTCCCTGCACCTTGAAGACATGCTAATTGATGGATGAGCTTTCCGCTGCTGAGGCCAGCAGAGGCCTCAGCATCAGAGTTAAGACAACACTCCAGTGGCAACCCTTCACAATTGGTCAGAATTAGTGCCAGAGGTTAAAGCATATTGATATGCTAAGGTTAGATTGGGAAGACAGGACTGTTTTCAGGGTAAGCACTGTGGTCTCCAGAAGGCTACCCTTCTTTTTTTATCTAGTTAATTATTTGAATCAGGAGTATGGAGGGAGGTAACATATGCACAGGGTACAAAACTCAAAAGGTATGCAATAGTGTGTAGTGAAAATTATCTTTCCCATCTCAGTTCCTCAGTTCTCCTCCTAAAAGTCACCAACATCATCAGGTTTTTTTAATTTTAATTTTTATTTTAATTGAGACAGTCTCACTCTGTTGCTGAGGCTGGAGTGCAGGGGTGCCATCTTGGCTCACTGCAACCTCTGCCTCCTGGATTCAAGTGATTCTTCTGCCTCAGCCTCCCGAGTAGCTGGGATTACAGGCGCATGCCACCACACCCGACTAATTTTTGTATTTTTAATAGAGACGGGGTTTCACCTTGTTCACCTGGCTCATCTTGAACTCCTGGCCTCAAGTGATCCACCTGCCTTAGCCTCCCAAAGTGCTGGGATTACAGACGTGAGCTACCATGCCTGACCAGGCTTTTTAAAATATATATTTTTTTCCATACATTATCTTGACAGATACAAATGTACACAAAAATATTTTTTTTGTGTGTATACATGTGTGTTTGTGTGTGTGTGTGTGTATATGATGATAGATGATAGATAGATAGACAGATTGTAGGTGGGTGGGTGGACAGATGGATGGTTAGGTGGTCGGATGGATGGATGGATGGATAGATAGATAGTTGGTGGGTGGGTGGATGGATGGATAGATAGATAGTTGGTGGGTGGATGGATGGATGGTTAGATGGTTGCATGGATGGATGGTTGGATGGATGGATTGATAGATAGTAGGTTGGTGGGTGGGTGGATGGATGGATGGTTAGGTGGTTAGATGGATGGATGGTTGGATAGATGGATGGATAGATAGAGAGATAGTAGGTTGGTGGGTGGGTGAATGGGTGGATGGTTAGATGGTTGGATGGATGGATTGATAGTAGGTGGGTGGTGGGTAGATGGATGGATGGTTAGATGGTTGGATAGATAGTAGGTGGGTGGGTGGGTGGATGGATGGATAGATAGTAGGTGGGTAGGCAGATGGATAGACAGTAGGTGGGTGGGTGGATGGATGGTTAGATGGTTGGATGGATGGATAGATAAATAGTAGGTGGGTAGGTGGATGGATGGATGGTTAGATGATTGGACGGATGGAGGGATAGAGAGGTAGTTGGGTGTGTAGATGGATGGATGGTTAGACGGTTGGATAGATGGATAGATAGGTAGCAGGTGGGTGGGTGGATGGATGAATGGATGGTTAGATGGTTGATTGGATGGACAGATGGATAGATAGATATGCTGTATTAGTTTCTAGGGTTGCTGTAACAGTGTGCCACAAACTGGAAATTTATTATCTCACAGCTCTGAAAGCTGAAAGTCTCAGATCCAGGTGTGGGCTGAGTAGGTGTCTTCTGAAGATTGTGATGGAGAATTTGTTCCATGCCTTTCTCCTAGCTCCTGGTGGTTTGCTATAAATCTTTGCCAGTTCCTGGGCTTGTAGAAGCATCACCTTGATCTCTGTCTTCATTTTCATAAGGCGTTCTCCCTGTGTACATGTCTGTCCAAATTTTCCGTTTTTATTCAGCACACCAGTCATATTGGATTAGGGTTCAACCTAATGACCCTTATTTTAACTTGATTACCTCTGTAAATACCATATCTCCAAAGAAAATCACATTTGGAGGTACTAGGGGTTAAGACCTCAACATCTGGATTTTGGGAAGGGCACAAGTCAACCCATATACAACAGGCATCTAGGTACATGCTAATTTTTACACAAATGCTAGCCCACTCTCAACACTATTCTGTGTCTTGTTTTTCATTTTATTGCTCTTGAAGATTTTTCTACATCAATACAGAGACCTGTCTGCCTCATACTTTTTAATGGCTATTAAAACTGCAATGAATCATATGGGAGTAAAATTATTTAGTCTTATAGTGAGGGATACTTAAGCTGTGTTCTAACTTTTATTATTACAATAGAGTTTCAATGAATGCCCTTGAACATATCAATTCACACTTTACATGAAGCACAGCTGCAACATATTAAAAATGGAATTGTTTGTTTATAGGGTAAGTGTATTTTGATTTCAATATCTACATAAACTGTTCTTATGCAGAGGACAGAGATGAGTTTATCAGATTAGCTAACAGCCACCTTGGGTCTATTTCAGGTTAAAATTCAGGACTAGGAAGGGTTCATAGAAGGAAGGAGGGGATCTTTTTAAATTAGCACTCATGAGCCCCCCAATTTGAAATGACACCCTTGATTTGTGCCACCAAAAAGTATTTCTCTGTGTCTGCTCTAAGACCATATCTTCACTACTGAGCTCATGGACTGAAACTGTGTCCAGAGATTCTAGAACCTTCCTGAGGCTTGAGCACAGGGTTTGGAGCAGCACTGTTAGGTGGAGAGGAGAGAGAGGAGTGAGGGACTTGGAGGATAGAGGGTGGTGCCCCAAACACAAAAGAAGAGATGTTCCAACTAATGCGAGGCCTACTGTGCATGTCATTTCTCTACTTGTTCTCGCTGGTTCCCTTCCTAGGAGGATGTCTGTTCAGCTTCTGTTGAACCAAACCTCCAGGTTGATTTTGGCCAGGAATCACCACTGGGGAGTCCTGGTGGAGGGCTCTGAAGGTGGGGGGCTGAGGATGTGAAGGTATCTGAAGTCAATCAATCAGATTACAGTATGACACTTTTTATCTTTTTAACCTAACTGCCAGCTGGAAACTTGGAAATCCTCCCTCAGTTTTTGCTTATTATGGGAGCCTGACTCATGGACATTAACTCGCTTCCAGCCCTTTCTAGCCCTACTCTCCCTGACTCAGCATTTTAATATCACAAGAAAGTCCAGAAGTCGTGTCCTTGCTGACTGTTGAAGCTGAAGCACAAAGAAGTGAAGTGACCCAAGTTTCTATAACCAGGAGCAGCAGAACCTGGGTTACGCATCCGTTCACCCATAGGTGCATGCATGAGACTCATTCAACACACACTTATTAGCATCTACCAGGTTCCAGGCACTATGCTAACTCCTGGGGCTACAGAGTTATAATTAAGACAGACCCTCTTCCTGCTCTCTTAAAAACACTCACGGTCCTGTAGAGAAGATAGCCATGAAAGCAATAATTTGCATTTGTAAAATGTGCACAGAAAAAGAAATTAACAAAAATGAAAGACGTGAGAGCTGTGAAGGAGATATTCACGGCACCATGAGAGTGTGGGGGGTGGGTCAGAGACTGCTCCAAAGGGGAGCGACATTTCAGCTGTGACCTAAAGATGTCTCCATCCATGAAGAGCCTTGCTGCTGAGGCGCCCTCTTCCCTTGGACCAGAAAAGTACGACAAAAAAACATTCCTCTCACTGACCACTCCAGACTTAAACAATGAATGAGAAAATTCCCTGTCAAGACAGGGAGCTGGCCATGTCCTGCTGAAGAAGCCTAATAGAGGGACTTTCCTGGCCCAGGAATAATTTGGAAGATTATAAGTGACTAAAGGACTATTTGCCGCAAGTTCTAACTTTCCTGCTTCTCTGGATGGGGAGTTAGAACACGGTGCCTCTACTTCATTGTTAAAAAAGAAAACTTATAGCTCATCAGGCCTATCTAATGCCTCCTACCTGGCAATGAGGGGCCTGCTGGCCTCCACCCCCACCAAGGCAAGGGCAGCTGTGGAGGGGATTTCTTTTTTAACTGTGCTCTTGAGCCTGGCCTTCCTTAGACCCTGTTTTGTACCAGCAATAATTAAATAATTGATGTATTCCTAGTTTGAAGACACAAACACAGGCCTGGGACCCCGCATGTCTAGAGCTGAGCCCGGGCATTCTCAGGTCGGTGACCCAGTAAGCATCACTCGGGCCTTCCTTATTGGATCCTATGAACGTTAGAATGTGGGAAAGGAACTTATCTGTGGTTCATGAACACTGAAGAGAGAACCACTGTCTTCTTTTCACTCTAGCACCGTATGAGGTTGATATAATGATCTCCATTTTACAGATGAGAAAACAAAGGCATGGAGTTTTTGCCGAGAGTCACAAAGCCTGTAACTGATAGAGCTCGGATTTGAACCTGTATCTTTCAGATACTGGACCTTGCTTATAAACAGTCATCTAAGACCAGGTGGCCAACAGAAAATAGATCTTATAACACAGTACAGGACTTTCTTCCCTCTCCACCCCTTCCTTCTTGTCCCAGGTAACTTACTTCAGCAGTTCATTACCCAGCAAGACAGAAATAATGAATATGGGCAGAAATGGGGAGGTTGGCCTTTCTGTTTGCTTTCCAACTAACCAAGGGGAAGGGCGACTCTGGGGAAAGATGTTTGGGGGAGATGGGAAATACAGTGGGGATTTGACTGTTTCCCACACTGTCATCTAACTTTGTGACAGAGGAGGGGCAGGTTTAGAATCTTGTCCCTCATCAACACATGTGAACCTGTAACTGCCAGTGGGCCCCTCTCTCAACTGTCTCAGGAGCAGTCCTGTAGCTTTTCCACCACAAAAGCCCTTCTGGGAGGCCTGACCATAAGATGGTATGTGCCAGTGTGAGGTGCCACCTGGCATTTGGTGAGGTTTCTACTTCTCCAACCCCACTACTCAGTTGTGTTTAAAACAAGGACCCAGGCAAATGCCAGTATCTTTGCATAAAAATATGCCAGTCCTTTGAAACTGATGGCAGTTGCCATTTTTTTTTTTTTTTTTTTGAGATGGAGTCTCACTCTGTGGCCCAGGCTGGAGTGTAGTGGCACGATCTCGGCTCACTGCAAACTCCACCTCCCAGGTTCACGCCATTCTCCTGCCTCAGCCTCCTGAGTAGCTGGGACTACAGGTGCCCGCCACCACACCTGGCTATTTTTTTGTATTTTTAGTACAGACAGGGTTTCACCATGTTAGCCAGGATGGTCTCGATCTCCTGACCTCGTAATCCACCTGTCTCGGCCTCCCAAAGTGCTGGGATTACAAGTGTGAGCCACCACGCCCAGCCCAGTTGCCAAATTTTTGAGCATGAGAGCGGTAGATGAAAAAGTTCCCTACCCATACCTGCATCCAGTGAATAGCAAAAGGCTGAGGAACAGAAATGCGCCAGACCCACAAAGGGTTTCTGCTGAGTCTTGGTCATCTGTTTCACAGGTTTCCAGGCACTATGCTGCTCAATCTTACTGCCTTGTGGACAAATGCAAGTCAGACCTTGGCCAAATGTATTCCTTCCTTCAAGTTTGAGTTTCTCATTGATAAAATGAAGTGATTGAATTAGTCTGAATGAGATAATATGGGTTCAAAATCTAAAGTTCCTCTTCCTTCTACTGCATTTGTCAGACCAAGGCAGAGTTGGGGAATGGTAGGGACAGGGCGGGAGGAGTGGGAGCAGTGTGCCCTGGGCTGGCAGTAAGGAGGTGTGTTGTCTATAGGGAATTTAAACAGATAAAATCAACTAAAGACTGGTGTCCGTCTTATTAAGAGCTGGTGATTCTAAACAAGGTTATGATAAAACACTCCTCCCTGCAGGGTGGACTGTTGGTACCACCCTGCTCTTGGTGTGCCACTTATTGAGACTCTTTTGGTTGCCAGTGAAAGAAACACAACTCAGAATGGCTTCAATGAAAAGGATTTTATTGGTCCACATAAGTGAAAAGACCAGACACAACTGTGCTCAGACAGGACTGTTTGCAGGTGCTCCATGATATCCTCAGGGATCTCCCTCTCTTCATCTCTTAGCCTCAGCCTTTTTCCTGACTGTCCTAGCATCACTCCCGGCAGCTCCAGGCCTGCACCCTATCAGCTAAGCTACCTCAGTCAGTCTCACTGACCCAAAACTTTCAGCAAAAGTTTTGGGTTTTCCCCTGGACCAGCTCGAGTCTCATGACCGTCCCTGATTTAACGAGATGGAATATGCTGACTAATCTGCCTCCTCATAGAGCAGGTCATCACATATATACTGAGAATGGTGAGGGAGGGGGCATTTCTCCAAAGGGTTATCGAGGTGGTATTGCTAGAAGAAGGGAGGATGGATGCTCAATCACTAAAGCAATACTGTCCATCATATTCTTGCCTTCAAAGATGAGCTCAAATGATCTCTCTGGCTTGGAATCCTCCATCCACATTTTCCCCTTTCTTCCTTCCAGTGCTGAAGATCCCACCTCCTACTCCCATGAAGGCTTCCAGATTCCTGCAGCTTATCTTCAGTTCTTTTTCCTTTCAACTCCAAAGAATTGTCATGCATACCTGTCACTCTGATAGTTAACCATTAATAAGATCAACTGCTAGTTTGTTGTCCATTATAAAGTTAATACATGTCTATTTTAGGGAAAAATAGAGAAGTAAAAAGAAGAAACAAAAATATCATCTGTGGCCCCTCCACATGGAAACTAGAAAGAAGAAATTAAAACCACTAGGTTTCTTCTATGCATAATTTTTTTCTGTTTTTAAAAATATAGCATGCCCTTTATATAACATATATATACGTATATGTATGTACACAAATCAACTCAATGAATTTTTGCAAACTGAACACATCCATATCACCAGCACCTAAAATTAAGAAACAACATTATCAGCATTCCAGAAGCCCCTCCTTCCTGCTCCTTCCAATCAATACCCCTCCTGTAGGGTAACCAAAATCCTAATTTCTAACACCATAGATTAGTTCTGCCTGCTTTTGAACTTTATATAAATCATATATTGAAAAAACATAGTTGAGATCATTGTGCACTGGTTTTATTTGTTGTTGTTGTTATTGTTTTGTTTTTTGAGACAGAATCTTGCTTAACTGCCCAGGCTGGAGTGCAGTGGCACAATCTTGGGTCACTGCAACCTCCGCTTGCCTGTTTCAAACAATTCTTCTGCCTCAGCCACCCCAGTAGCTGGTATTACAGGCGTGTGTCACCACACCTGACAAGTTTTTGTAATTTTAGTAGAGATAGGGTTTGGACATGTTGGCCAGGCTGGTCTCCTGGCCTCAAGTGACCCGTCTGCCTTGATCTCCCAAAGTGCTGAGATTACAGGCATGAGCCACTGTGCCCCGCCTGCTTGTTTTATTTCAAATGATGGTATGAATCTTTTCTGTTTTATTGATTGATTGATTAGGAGCAGAGGTTTAATAGGCAGAAGATAAGAGAAACAGAAACGAGAAACAGCTCTCTCCCTAGAGAGCAAGGGATCTCCCAGTGGAAAAGACCAGCTGTCAGCAGATATGCTGGATTTTATAGTCAGGTTTGAGGAGGCGGTATCTGATTTACATAGGGTAAAACTTCCCGCACATTGCATACACAGAGGGGATAGGAGTCATGGACAGGAAAGGAGGAAATTACCATAGGAAAGTTGAATATTCTGTTGCCGACACCCCATTGGGCAGTAGGAGGCTGGGGTCAGTCCGGAATGCTTTGGATAAACCGGGGGATAGCCCCAGCCAGAAATCCTCAGTTGCTCCAGGACTTCTTCCAACCCCAAGTGATGGCTAAGTCCTCCGTGAAAGGAAGCTGGTTCAAACACGGCCAACGTGCCCAGCAACCCATGTGTGCTGGTGGATTCTCCATGTTCTCCCCAGCAAGCCTGTCCCCCAAGTCTTGTAAGACTGGCAGCCATGCTAATAGTTTTTAAACGGCTGAAGGGGGCCCAGTATTTGGCTTGATTTGGTTTTAAAATGGGGGCCGAGAGCCTCGAATTGAAAGGACAGAGTTGGCGCTGGGCGCAGTGGCTCACACCTGTAATCCCAGCACTTTGGGAGGCCAAGGTGGGTGGATCACGAGGTCAAGAGATCGAGACCAGCCTGGCCAACATGGTGAAACCCCGTTTCCACTAAAAATACAAAAATTAGTTAGGCGTGGTGGTGCATGCCTGTAGTCCCAGCTACTCAGGAGGCTGAGGTAGGAGAATTGATTGAATCCTGGAGATGGAGGTTGTAGTGGGTCAAGATTGCACCACTGCACTCCAGGCTGGGCGACAAGAGTGAAACTCCGTCTCAAAAAATAATACAATAAAAAAAAGAAAAGAAAAGAAAAAAAGGAAAAGAAAGGACAGAGTTGGAGTCTGTTCTTCTACTCAACGTTTTGATGAATATTCTACCTTGGTATCATGGACGAGGCACCCATTATGAAGTGGCTACATTGCCTGGGGTATATACCCTGGAGTTCATTGTCTCACACCAGGAAAATTTAGGACACAGACACATGCAAGGAGTTTAGGAGCAGAGGTTTAACAGGCAGAAGAGAAGAGAAAGAGAAATGAGAAACAGCTCTGTCTATAAGAGAGAGAGGGGTCCCCAAGCGGAAAATACCCTGTTTTCTTTCTTTTCTTTTGAGATGGTCGCCAGGCTGGAGAGCAGTGGTGTGGTCTCGGCTCACTGCAATCTCCACTTCCTGGGTTCAGGTGATTCTCCTGCCTCAGCCTCTTGAGTAGCTGGGACTGCAGGTGCGTGCTACCACCCCCACTCTCAGGCATGAGCTAAAGCTGCAGTCCACAGGTGGAATTTCTTCAAAGAAACTTCGGTTCTACTTGTCAGACCTTTCAAATTATTGAATCAAGCCCAAGAATTATCTGGGATAATTTTCTTTACATAAAGCCAACTGATTATGTTAATAGATGTTAATCTCATCTGCAAAATGCCTTCACAGACACACCCAGAATAGTATATGATTGAATAACTGGGGACTGTAGCCTTGCCAAATTGACACATGAAACTGACCATCACAACTATTCCAATAATGTCTGGTTTATTAAAACAGCCATTCTTTCCCGCATTGCTCTGCGGTTGCTGCCTTCAACGTTAACCATGTAAATTATCTTAGTCTGGGGATCTGTTTCTAGGATCTCCACTGGCCCATTCAATTATCCTCTCCCAATACCAGACTTTATCAATCTTTTTATCTTTTATAGTAAGTCTAAACATGTGGGAGAGTCCTTCCATGCAATCTTAATATTTTCAAATATATTGTATAAGCTATTTTGAAGAATATGCATATTCTCATGTATTATATACTGAATTTTGACACATGAGAGGGCATTCCCATTTTAACATGGCTATCTGGTTGACTCATTTTTATGTGATCCTTGGATTTAAACTTCTATTATCATTATTATGCATATATTAGAAACTTTTTCTTAGTCTGAAAAAATTGAGATCTGGGCATATATATTTGCATAAGTAAAATTGTACAAGCATATATACTACTATGGCACATATATACTTCACTTAAATAATAAATTCTAGGCAAGATTAAATCCCACAGCTCAGTGTATTTTCTCTTGACAGTTTATCTTAGAATGATTTTCGGTAGCTGGGTGCAGTGGCTCACGCCTGTAATCCCAGTGCTTTGGGAGGCCGAGGCGGGCGGGTCACTTGAGGCCAGGAGTTTGAGACCAGCCTGGCCAACATGGCGAAACCCTGTTTCTACTAGAAATACAAAAATTAGCCAGGCATAGTGGTGAGCGCCTGTAGTCCCAGCTACTTGGAGGCTGAGGCATGAGAATTGCTTGAACTCGGGAGGTAGAGGTTGCAGTGAGCCGAGATCGCACCACTGCACTCCAGCCTGGGTGACAGAGTGAGACGCTGTCTCAAAAAAAAAAAAGTATGAGATTCAATAAAGTTATTAAAACGAATGAATATTTAGCAGTGGCAGTAATATTATTATTGTAGTTTCAGTTTATAATTGAGATGCTTTTTTTCTGTTTTTTATATTTGTGATAAGGAATGTAAACAGTAAGATATTCGTTTATTCATACTAATTTGCTAAATTCTTGGTGATTTTTTGACTCAATATTTAAATTAATTTTTCATTTCTTTAAAGTCAACCTTTAAATCATTTTCTATTATCCATCTTTTAAGTTTCTAAGCCATTTTAATAGAAGAGTAGCTTAAGATTGTGAAGTAAACTGGTGAAGAAAAACTATTACCACTTGAAGACACCTGTGTACATCAGGATTATTTTTGATACATTGGATCCTGAAATTTATATGGAATATAAACTATCAGACCTAACTTATAATTTAGAATTGTTTGAGCTCACTAAAACATAAATATAAATTTGAACATAATGTATACTAATAAAATGCTAATCAAATAGTCTTTACTTTGTATTATATATGTATCATATAAGACTTTGAAAAAAGAGCTCCTGCCAAAATCATTATACAACTACTGTATTAGTAAAACTAGTATTACTGAAGTAGATAAGATCCATATACACTAGCTTATTATTGTTTTAAAATAACCTAAGAAATACCCAATCATTGTGAAAAAGTTAGGAAACTGTAAAGGATTAAAACCTCTAGAGAGATTCTACCATTCAGAAATAAACACTATTAACATTGTTAGGTATCTCCTTCCAGATGCTTTGTGCATGTGTACGTGTGTGTGTGTGTGTGTGTGTGTGTGTGTGTGTCTATGAAGACAGTATAACATGGTGGTTAAAATCATGGACTCTGGATCCAGTCTTTTTGGATTTGAATCACAATTTTGCCACTTACCAGTTTTGGGATCTTGGGAAAGTTCACTTTTCAATGCCTCATTTTCTTCACCCATAAAATGGGGATTATAAAAGTACCTATTTCAAGTGGTGTTGTGAACATTAAATGTAAAGCACTATACTGAATAGTCCCTGGAACATAATAAAGATTCTATAAAATTAGTGATTATATATTATATAATGTATGTATAGACCTACATTGAAAAAAATTGTTCATATATATACATATACATACATATATACACACACACACTGTGGTCATATATAGGCTAGATTTTTAAATTGCTTTCATAAAAATCAATTTTATTGAAGTATAATTTACATGTGATATGATGTACCCATTTTAAGCAAACAGTTTAATCAATATATACACTCCTGTAACTACCGCAGTCACAATCAGGAAAGGCATTTCTATTATCCCCGCAAATTCCCTCCTACATAGTGTCCCAGTCAACATCTATCTACCCTTAACTCCTGGCCCTAGGCAACCACTGATCCCCTTTCTGTGACTGTAGATTGGTTTACCTTTTTAGGATTCCAAATAAATAGAATCATACAAAGTGTGCTCTTTTGTGTCTGTTTTCTTTCAACAGTTTTTGAGATTCTTCCTTGTTGCATGTGTCACTCTTTTTTTTTTTTATCACAGTATTTTATTTTATGAATATACTATAATTTCCTTATCTATACACTGTTAATGAACATTTAGTTCTCAATTTTTGACTACTATGAAAAAAGCTGCTATGAACATTTTTTGTATAAGCCTTTGTGGGGACATATGCTTCAGTTTTCTTAAATATAGATACTTTAAACAGAGAAACCTAGTAGTAACTTGCCTTGTTGGAGAGTGGGGTGGGCCAAATTCAGGAGTCCAGTGTGGCACTGTCACAGAACAGGACCAGGTCCCAAAGTGCCACATCTATCTTTGATGAGAATGGCTTGCCTACTGCAGCCCCATCAGCGAAGAAGAAGACTGTTTTAATGGTTGTCATTCCATTTATTGTACTGGACATTTTGAGTCAGAGGAAAGGTGCCTCTTCTAGTTTCACGTGCAGTTTACATGAAGCTAAAGCTGATTCAGGATGGATTTTTATGGATGATAGCAATGGGTAACATTTTTAAACATTCAGGATGCTGACCATTTCCCATGTTTTATTACTGAATTCTCATAACAACATTGTGAAGTAGGAACTGTTGTTTCCCCAGTTAGAAAACCTGAGGCCTGGAGGAGCTAGGCAACTTACCCAAGGTTATATATCCAGTAAGGAGAGTCAGCATTGGAACACATTTGAACCAAGCTTTGTCTTTTCTTTCTCTCTCTTTCTTTCTTTCTTCCCTTCTTCCTTCCTTCCTTCCTTATCTTCTTCCTTCCATTCCCCTTCCTTCCTTCTTCCTTCCTTCCCTTCTTCCTTCCATTCATTTTCCTTCCTTCCTTCCTTCCTTCCTTCCTTCCTTCCTTCCTTCCTTCCTTCCTTCCTTCCTTTCTCTCTTTCTTTCTTTCTCTCTCTCTTTTTTGTCTCCCTTCCTTTCTTTCTCTTTCTTTCTTTCCTTCCCTTTTCTTCTCTTTTCTTTTCTCTCTCTCTCTTTCTTTCTAGTTTTTAAGATGTCTCACTCTGTCACCCAGGCTGGAGTGCAGTGGCGCTATCTCAGCTCACTGTAACCTCTGCCTCCCGGGACTAAAGCAATCCTCCCATCTCTGCCTCCCGAGTAGCTTGGACCACAGGCGTGCACCACTATGCCTGGCTAATTTTTTGTATTTTTGGTAGAGACGGAGTTTCGCCCTGTTGCTCGGGCTGGTCTCGAACTCCTGAGCTCGAGTGATCCGCCCGCCTGGGCCTCCCAAAGTGCTGGGTTTACAGGCGTGAGCTACCGCGCTTAGCCCTTTTCCTATGCTCTTAACTACAAATTATACTCCACCTCGTTCTTGACTCACACTACTTACTAAGTAATATTAATGGCGGTCTATGCTTAATTGCTGATAGTTTTCTGATAAAGTCATTTTGGGTAGACTCAACTTACTCTACCTTTAATTATGTTGAACTAAAATCAAAAGCAGGTCTTTCCCGCCCACCCTCTGCTCCCCCCAGCAAATCCTTCTAAAACGGCACAGATTATATTGTAGATCCAGCGATTCATCATTTCATCCATGTCTTCATCAGATATTTACTGAATGCTTTGTAGTAGACACTGTGATTGAATCTGAAATATCCCTTCTACCTCTAGAGAATTAGCATTTTTAGCCAATGAGGATAAATCTGCTCTCCCTTGTCACTGATTGGTTGAGGGGTGGGCAGACCCTAGCCTGTTTGGGCCAATGAGAGGTGAGTATAGGACTGTCAAGATCTTCCGGGAAGAAGCCCTACCTCCACCGCCATCAAGCTGGTCTCTCCATCTTGCAGCCCGAGGGAGGCCTGACTTGGCGTGAGGCTGCGGTCTGCAGAGTGGAAGGCTGCAAGAACCTGGTTTGGAGTCTCACCTTCTGCATCTCCAGTTAATACGAGGTACAGCTTTCCTTTTTTTCCATTGCTTAGGCTGATTTGAGTGGAGTTTCTAATACTTGCAGCCCAGTTTCTGAGATTCCGCCATGGTAAGTACCTGCCCAGGTGCCGCAGGGCGTCTCTCTCTCTCTCCCTGGAGAGGCAGGTGCTCAGCAGCACCTGGGCCTGCTCGGTTATGGCTCTCGACAGGCACTCATATTACTCACCACCTCCCGTGCTTGAATGTAGGCTCCCTGTGGACAAGGACACTTCCCAATTTATTTTGGGATCCCCAGGGCCAGCCTCGCAGGATGCATGTGGTGGACAGCTGCTGCGGATGAAGGGAATCATTATGGGGGGTTGTGTGTGCGTTTCCTCGGAAAGAACTGAAAGTTCCAGGCGGGGATTTACATGTTTGCGTATCTACTCTCCGTGCCAGGTGTTTTACACATACGTAAATTCATTACTTCCTTGTAGCAATCCCAAGAGCCAGCCACAGCAGCAATTCCATGTTTTATAGATGAAGAGCCTGAAGCTTTCATCTAGAGATGAATTAACACTTATTTAAGGTCCCAAAACTAGTAAGTGTGCCAGGAAATGCTTAAGAATAGAGCTTGAAAAATCCCTTTAATGATTCTCTCCGTCTACCATTTATGTAAGTATACCTGTATGAGATAGATGGGTAACATTTTCTTCAATTCTGGCTTACAGTGGCTTAGGGTCATTATTTGAGATATTGGTTTTCATCAATTAATTAAATTTTTGGACTAACACAAAGTTTCCCCCCAGCTTTACTGAGGTATAATTGACAAAATTGTATGTATGTAAGTTCTGCAACATGGTGCTGATACATATATATATAGATATGTATAGATATATAGATATATATAGATATGTATAGATATATAGATATATATAGATATATATACATCTATATATCTATATATATATAGTGTGTGAAATGATTACCATAATCAAGTTAGTGAATACATCCATCACTTCACAAAGTTACCTTTTTTGTGTGGCAAATAAAAAAGGTAACTTTCTGATCTTTGTTGGCAGATTTCAAGTATACAATACAGCATAATTAGTTTTAGTCACCATGTTGTACACTGGATTCCCAGAACATACCCATCTTATAGCTGACGGTGTGTATCCCTTCACCAGCACCTCCTGTTTCCCCTACCTCCTAGCCCCAGGAAACACCATTCTACTACTCTCTGTTTCTGTGAGTATTTGTCTGTCTGTGCCTGGCTTATTTAGCATAATGTCCTCCAAGTTTATCCATGTTGTTGCAAATGACAGGATTTCTTTCTTTTTTTATGACTAAATAGTATCCCATATCTAGATATCCCATATGTAGATATCTCTATCTCTCTATCTATCTATATAGATAGATAATACACACACTACATTTCTTTGTCCATTATGTGTCCAAAGACACTTAGATCATTTCCCCGTCTTGACAATTGTGAGTAATGCTGCAGTGAACATGGGAGTGCAGATGTCTCTTTGAGATATTGATTTTGTTTCCTTGAGGTGTATATCCAGAAGTGGGGTTGCTGGATCATATGGTAGTTCTATTTTCAATTTTTTGAGAAATCTCCCATAGCATTTCCTATAATGGCTGTACTCATCAAACATTAAGAGATATTATAGATATCTTGAAATTAGATGTTAATCACTGTGCTAAGTTCTGAGTGTACATGAGCAACACAAAAGTAGGCCTTGGTTTTCAAGCACACACATCTGTGGTGTCACGAACTTGGCTTGAGTGTGTGTTGACCCTTACAGCCCCTGCTAACATCCTAGAATTTTGGATTTGGAGTGTGAACAGTAAAGTCGCACTCATTTTCTTTAAAGATAGAATGCTAAAAACTGTTATCAGTGAATTTTAGCGTTCTGGTTAGTTGGCCCTTTGTTGATCTTCATTATAATTGAGATTTTTCAGCTTTTTTCCAGACAATTGCACATCATTGATGATATTTACTATCTTTGAGGCAGATTTCTGCCTATATACCCATAATTGGCAGGGGGAAACAAAGAATCCTTTTAGGATTATATTTAATGCAATGCCTTATTCCCATGTTATAGATACAGAGCAGAATCTCTTATAAAACACCTCACTCTCCAGAAACTTCAGCATGTTCTAGATATGTTTGTACTCAGGGTACAAAGTAATGCTGAGAGGTTTTTGCTGTGCTCCTAAAGGCCAAAACATGGATCTGGCTAGAGCAAGGAGTGCTTGTGAAAAATGTTTTCTCAGCTCTGTACTGTATATTTTTTGATAAACTTTTTTTTTAAATGAATTCTTGGGACACATCAACCATGAAAGAGGTTGCAGCACATCCAACCTTTCACCTGAGTCCCTGGTGGTTTTGTATGTTAAAGGTGGTATATTAGCTTTCTAGTTCCTGCTCACAATTTGATAGTGCGTTTTTTGGACTCTTTGCCACAAAGAGGTATGTAATCTCTGGCCTACTGTATTTAAGTAGGAAGCAGCTAAACTGTTCATGGCCTGCCGGTCACAAAGATGATGCCATGTTTAATCCGTTCCATCACCCTGCTCTGAGACACTGTGTTTTAAAAAATTGAGATATGATTCACCCTTTCAAAGTGTAATTCAGTGATTTTTAGTATATTCACAAAGTTGTACAACCATCACCATCATCTAATTCCGGAACATTTTCATCACTTGAAAAAGAAACCTTGTACCCATTGTCAGTCACTCCACATTTCCCCACTTCCCTTTGCTTTTGGTAGCCACTAATCTACTTTCTCTCCTATGGATTTGCCTATTTTGAACATCTCATATAAATGGAATCACACAGCATGTGGTCTTTTGTAACTGATTTCTTCTGTTTAGCAGTGTTTTCAAGGATCATCCATGACGTTGCATTTAATAGTATCTCATTCTTATTCATGGCTGAATAATATTCCACTGTATGCATAGGCCACATTTTATTTATCCATTCATCAATTGATGAACATTTGGGTTGTTTCCACCCTTGACTCTTGTGAATATAGTAATTCCCCCTTCATCTATGGGGGATACATCCCAAGACCCCCAGTGGATTCCTGAAACTGCAGATAGTACTGAACCCCATTGTGATAGTCCATCTGGTAACCAAGATGGCTACTAACTGACTAATTGGTGAGTAGTGTATATATAGCATGGATGCACTGGACAAAGGGATGACTCATCTTCTGGACAGGACAGTGGGATTTCATCATGCTACTCAGAATGGCGCATGATGTAAAATTTACAAATTGTTTATTTCTGGAATTTTATTATTTTTAAACTGTGATTGACTGTGGGTAACTGAGACTGTGAAAAGTGAAACCACAGATGAGGGGGACTGCTGCAGTGCTGTTATGAACATTCCTGCACAAGGTTTTGTGTGATTTATGTGTGATTATGCATAAGTTTTGTGTGTTTTCAGTTCTCTTGGGTATGTATCTAGGAGTGGATTGCTGGTTTATGTAGTAACTGTGTGTTTAACTTTTTGAGGAAATATTGTTTTCCATGGTGGATGTACCATTTATATTCCCAGTAATGTACAGGGATTCCAGTTTCTCAGTATTCTTGCCAATACTTGTTATTGTTTGTCTTTTTACTTATAAATTTCCTAGTGGATGGTGACACACTATATTTTGCTGGAAGAAATGTATAATCATCGTATTTTCACATTTTCAGCCTTAAAGTCCTATTCCATGCAAAAATAATCATTTTCTCTAAATCTTTATCTTTTACCTATTGAAGACTGTCATTGGAATAATTCAGTTACGTTATTTACTTGAACTTATAGGCTAATCATTGAAAATCCTTAATTATGACTTGAGCTTTTGCCAGCTCTGAGGTGGATTTTATTGAAAATTTCAACCATATCTAAAAAAACTCATTATTTACATGAAATTTTAAAATTATTTTGAATCACTTGACCATGTTCCCTTGCCCCAGACTATTTCCAGTGCCTCAGACTGTTAAATAATGTTATTGAAACAACTACAAACACAAGAGTTTCAAAGTCATTACTAAACATTGCAGAAGAAATATTCGCTTCCTTGCTTTATAAGTCACCCTGGCCAATGCCTTTGAAGATATTTTCAAATTGTTTACTGGCATTGTGCATTAAACTCTTTCTTCAGTGTACGCTCTGTGAGCCAGAAAAATAGTAACTTTTTTCTTTGTTAATACTAAACTTTATGTTGACCATTATGATTCACAAACTTTTGACATTATGTTATCTCCTTGTGGTGGTTAGATTATCCCTTTGAAGACAGATATTAATATTTTTCTTATATATAAGAAAAATAGATTAACAATTGCCCAAGGATTCAAAACTAATAAGTTGCCCATGTAGGCTTTCTATTTCATTTCTCATGATTTTTTTCACCTCACAACTGTGAACCCCAGATATCGGAGACAGGTCTCAGTTAATTTAGAAAGATTATTTTGCCAAGGCCTGTGACACAGCCTCAGGACGTCCTGACCACGTGTGCCCAAGGTGGTCAGAGTACAGTTGGTTTTATACATTTTAGGGAGACATGAGACATCAATAAACACATGTAAGATGAACATTGGTTCAGTCTGGAAAAGGTGGGACAACTCCAAGTGGGGAGGGGGCTTCCAGGTCATAGGTAGATAAGTGACAGATGGTTGCATTCTTTTGAGTTTCTGATTAGCCTCTCCAAAGGAGGCATTCAGATATGCGTTGATCTGTGTGAGCAGAGATGACTTTGATTAGAATGAGAGGCAGGTTTGCCCTAAGCAGTTCCCAGCTTGACTTTTCCCTTTAGCTTAGTGATTTTGGGGTCCCAATATTTATTTTCCTTTTACAAAGCACTCTCTTCTAAATGTAGAATTCTGTCTTAACAAATATAAAAATGGTGGTATTAATACAATTCTCAATAGTTGCTCTTACTGCTTTAGTGATATGAAGAAACAAAAATTTAAGTTAATAATAAAGTCTCAGTAACATCTGCATTTACAAGTCTCTGGTCTGCCAAAATACCCATTCACTTAGAATAGTGCTAGGTCCTGGAGAAACCTCTGGGTCAAGACATGGCGCTGGCTGGGTGTTGTGGCTCACACCTAGCACTTTGGGAGGCTGAGGTGGGCGGATTGCTGGAGCCCAGGAGTTGAAGACCAGCCTGGGCAATGAAACCTTGTCTCTACAAAAATACAAAAATTAGCTGTGAGTGGTGGCATGCACCTGTAGTCCCAGCTACTTGGGAGGCAGAGGCAGGAGGATCATTTGAGCCTAGGAGGTGGAGGTTGCAGTGAGCTGAGATTGTGCTATGGCACTCCAGCCTGGGTGACAGAGTAAGACCCTGTCTCAAAAAAAAGAAAAAGAAAAAGAAAAAAAAAAAAGATATGGCCCTGTTGTTGAGAAGATCTCACTTTAGGGAATGCGTTCAAGTCAATTGACTATCACGTGTGTGCTGGATGCTGTAAAGGAGGTGTGTCTTGTGGTATACAGGGGAGGGAATGGGCCCTGGAAAAGCCTTCCCTGAGATGATGTGTATAGAAGAACCGGATCAGAGAACAGCAGTTCAGGTAGGGGCAGCTCTATGAGCTGAATGGTATGGAGGACCAGAGGAGATGTCGAGTGGAAATTTCAAGTGGTCTGAATGATGCAAACTTGGGGTGTATTTGCATGTATTGAGTTAAAAGTTTGTGTTGGGGAAGATGGAACAGAAAATAGGCCTGAAGAGGTAAGTTAAGACTAATTTGAGAAGGGCCTTGCCAAATGTCTTTGGTTTTTTATTCAATCTATGGAAAAGCATCAGAGGCTTTTGAATGGGAGACCTGCATGATTAGATTTGATTTAGAAAGAAAATGGAAAGTGGTGGTGAGGATGGTTTGTGGTGCAGTGAGACAAGAATCAGGACGATTGGTTGAAGGTTTTCGCTGTAATTCAGGTGAGGAATATAAGGACCTGTATGGCAGAGCTAGTGGTACTTTAAAAAAAGACAGGTATTCCAGGTTTTTTAGCTGGAAAGTAGAATTTTCTTATGTTAGTGATGGTCACAGTTCGTAACTTGAGAATGTTTATTTGAACTCTTTTCTAGTGCCTAATATTCTTTACTAAATAAGGATATTTAAGTCTGTGACTTATTGATTGTTTTCTAAAGGCGGTATTTGTTGGCTTACGGAAGTTGCAGATTGCCTTACAGAGAATTCTGATTCTGCAAGTTGAAGAGTTTTTTTGTATTTGTTTTTAAACTTCAAATTTATTGAGACCAAATTTACATACAGTAAAATTCACCCTATTTAGTGTAGAGTTCGGAGTTTTGACAAACCTGTATCCTCAAGTATGTAACTACCACAACAATCAAGGTATCACCCTATAAAGTTCTTTCCTGTGCCTTTGTAGTCAGCTGCCTCCTCTAACCCCCAGCCCCTGGCAACCCCTGATGTGATTTCTGTTCCTATGGATTTGCCCTTATTTACATAATATCACATCGATGGAATCATACAGTATGAAACCTTTTGTGTCTGACTTCTTTCACTTAGCATAGTATGTGTGAGATTCATTCATGTTAATGCATGAATGTATCAGTTATTCATGTTGACTACTGAGTAGTATTTCCTTATAGGAATATACCACAAATTATTTATCTTTTCATTTGTTGATGGACGTTTGTATTGTGTCCACTTTTTAACTGTTGTAAGTAAAGCTGCTGTGAACATTCATGTACAAATGAACACATCTTTACATGGACATATAATACTCTTGGGTTAGTACCTAGAGGTTGAAAGTCTAGATCATATGGTAGATGTATATTTAACTTTTTAAGAAACCACCATGCTGTTTGTCATAGCAGTTGTACCATTGTACATTCTCATCAGTAGTGTATCAGAGTTCCCCTTCTTCCACACCTTCACCAACACTTGGTATGGTCGGTCTTTTAAATTTAGCATTGTAATAGATACATAGTGATATCTCATTGGGTTTAGTTTGTATTTCTCTAATGACTAATAATGATCATCTTTTTATGTGTCTGTTCTCTATCTGTATTTCTTCTTTGGTGAAGAATCTATTCAAATATTTTGCCCATTTTTATGGGGTGAGGATTTTTTTTTCCTTATTGTTGAGCTTTGAGAGTTCTTTATGTATTCCAGACACAAGGTTTTTTTTAAAAATCAGATTTATACTTTGCAAAGATTTTTCTCACAATTTTTGGCTTGTCTTTTCATTCCCATAAAATTGTCTTTTGAAGAGTAGATATTTTAAACTTTGATGAAATCCAGTTTATAAATTTTTTTAATGAATTATGTTTTTAGTGTCATGGCTAAGCAATTTTTGCCTAACCCAAGGTCACAAAGATTTTCTCCATTGATTTCTTCACCAGTTTTATAGTTTTAGATTTTACATTCACGTCTTTTTTCCATTTTGAGTTCATTTTTGTATATGATGTGATCTACAGATCCAAGTTCATTTTTAAAAACATAATTAGCCAATTCTCACAGCACATTGGTTAAAAAAAGGTTATTCTTTATTGCACTGCCTTTTTAAAGACTATTCTTTAAAGAGAGGTTTTAGGTTCACAGCAAAATTAAGAGGAAGGTACAGAGATTTCCTGTATACTTCCCGCCCCACAAACGTGTAGCCTCTCCATTATCATCTCTCCATGAGAGAGAGAGATTTACTACAATTCATGAACATATATTGATACATCATTATCACCCAAAGTCCATAGTTTACATTAGGGTTCATTCTTGGTATTGGACATTCTTTATGTTTAGACAAATGTGTGATGGTTTGTATCTACCACTGTAGTATCATAGAGTATTTTCACTGCCCTAAGAATTATCTGTGCCTTATACGTTTATCCCTTCCTCCTGTCTAACTCCTGGCAACTGTTGATGTTTATTTTATTTTATTTTTTTATTGTCGTCATAGTTTTGCCTTTTCCAGAAAGTTGTATAGTTGGAATCATACAAGGATATAGCTTTTTCAGATTGGCTTCTTTCACTTACTAATGTATATTTAAGGTTCTGCCATGTGTTTTCATGGCTTGATAGTTCATTTCTTTTTAGTGCTGAATAATATTCCATTGTCTGGATATACCACAGTTTATCCATTCACCTACTGAGTGACATCTTGGTTGCTTCCAAGTTTTATTAATTATGAATAATGCTGCTATAAACATCCCTGTGGATGTTTTTGTGTGGACATAAGTTTTCAGCTCCTTTGGGTAAATACCAAGGGATGCAATTGCTAGACCATATGGTAAGAGTATGTTTAATTTTGTAAGAAACCACCAAAGTGCCTTACAAAATGGCTGTCCCATTTTGCATTCCCTCCAGCAGTGAATGAAAGTTCGTTTTGTTCCACATGCTTGTCAGCAGTTGGTGTTGTCAGTGTTGTGGCTTTTGGCCATTCTAATGGGTGTGTAGTGTTGGCTCATTATTGTGATTTTCACTTCCCTGATGACATAGAATGTGAAGCATCTTTTCATTTGCTTATTTGCCATTTATGTATCTTCTTTGGTGAGCTGCCTGTTTAAGGTCTTTGGCCCATATTTCACTTAGGGGGTTTGTTTTCTTATTGTTGAGTTTTAAGAGTTCTTTCTGAGTTTTGGATAACAGCCTTTTATCAGGTGTGTCTTTTTCAGCTATTTTCGTTTGGTCATTGGCTTGTCTTTTCATTCTCTTGACATTGTCTTTTGCAGAGCAGAAATTTTCAATTTTAATGAAGTCCCGCTTATCAATTCTTTCTTTCATGGATTGTGCCTCTGGTATTTGTATCTTTTGGAATTTCTCCTATATTATCTTCTAGGAGTTTTATACTTTTGCATTTTACACTTAGGTTTATTAATTTTGAATTAATTTTTGTGAAGGACATAGAGTCTGTGTCTAGATTCAGTTTTTGCATGTGATGGCCAGTTGTTCCAGCACCAGTTGAAAATTCTTTGCTGCATTGAATTGCCTTTGTTCCTTTGTCAAAGACCAGTTGACTGTATTTATATAGGTCTATTTATGGGCTCTCTGTTCTGTTCCATTGACTATTTGTCTATTGCTAATATCACACTATTTTGATTACTGTAACCTCATGGTAAGTCCTGAAGTCAGGTAGTGTCAGTCTTCTGGCTTTGTTCTTCTCCTTCAATATTAGGTTGTCTATTTTGGGTCTTTTCCTTTTCCATATAAACTTTAGAGTTGTTTTGTTGATATCCACAACATAACATTTCTGGGATTTTGATTAGGATTGCATTGAATCCGTAGAGCAAGTTGGGAAGAGCTACTATCTTGACAATACTAAGTCTTCCTATCCATGAGCATGTAATATCTCTCCATTAATTTAGTTCTTTTTTGATTTCTCTCATCAGAGTTTTGTAATTTTAATTGTGTAGATCTTGTGCTTTTTTGTAGATTAATACCTATTTTTGGTATTAATGTTATTTTTGGAGGTGCTAATGTCTGGGGTTGTGTTTTTAATTTATAATTCCACTTATTCATTATGAATGTATAGGGAAGCGAATAACTTTCATGTATTTACTTTGTATCCTGCAACCTTATTGTAAGTGATTTTAGGAGTTCTTTTGTCAGTTCTTTCAGATTTTTTACATAGACAATCATGCCATCTGTGAACAAAGACAATTTTATTTCTTCCTTCCTAATATATATGTATTTAAATCTTACTGCAAATTAGCTGGGAATTCAAGCACAGTGTTGAAAAGGAGTGGTGAAAGGCAACATTCTTGCCTTGTTTTTGATCTTACTGGGAAAGCTTCTCATTTCTCACCATTAAGTATAATGCTAGCTGTAGGTTTTTTGGTACATATACATATATTTTTAACCAAGTAGAGAAAGTTCCCCTCTATTCCTAGTTTACTAAGAGGTTTATCATAGATGGGTGTTGGATTTTTTTTTTTTTTTTAATGCTTTTACTGCATCTATTGATAGGATCATGTAATTTTTCTTCCTTAGCCTGCTGATGTGATGGATTACATTAATTGGTTTTTGAATGTTGAAACTTGCATGCTTGGGGTAAACCTCAGTTGGTTGTAGTATAGAATTCTTTTTCGGATTTGATTTGCTAATATTTTTTTGAGGATTTTTGCATCTGTGTTTATGAGGGATATTTGTAATTTTCTTGTGCTATCTTTGTCTGGTTTTGGTATTGGGGTTATGCTGGCCTCATAGAATGAATTAGGAAGTATTTCCTCTACTTCTGTCTTCTGAAAGAGATTGAGAGACTTGGTATAATTTCTCCCTCAAGTGTTTGGCAGAATTCACTAGTGAACCCGTCTGGGCTTGGTGTTCCCTGCTTTGGAAGGTTATTAATTATTGGAAGGTTATTAATTATTGATTCATCTGTTTTTTTCTTGTGTGAATTTTGGCAGATTTTTATCCTTCAAGAAATTTGTTCATTTCATCTAGGTTATAAACTTTTTGGGCATAGAGTTTTTCACAGTATTCCTGATAATCCTTTCAGTGTCTCTGGGATCTGTAGTGCTGTCCCCTCTTTGATTTCTGATGTTGGTAATTTGTGCCCTCTCTCTCTTTTTTCCCCTTAGCTTGGCTAGAGGCTTATCAATTTTATTGATCTTTTAAAAGAAACAGCTTTTGGTTTCATTGATTTTTTTTCTATTAATTTTCTGTTTTTGATTTTATTGATTATCCTTTAATTTTTATTATTGCTCTACTTTTGCTTACTTTGTGTTTAATTTGCTCTTCTACTCATTTCCTAATGTGGAAGCTTACTTAGATGATTGATTTTAGGGCTTTTTTTTTTCTTTTCTAATATATGCATTCAGTGCTCTAAATTTCCATCTGAGTGCTACTTTCATTGCATCCCACAAATTTTAATAAATTGGGTTTTCATTTTCATCCAGCCCAAACTATTTTTATTTTATTTTTTGAGATATGGCATCACTCTGTCACCCAGGCTTGAGTACAGTGGCATGATCATGGCTCACTGCAGCCTTGACCTCCCGGGCTTAGGTGATCCTCCCACCTCAGCCTCCCAAGTAGTTGGGACTACAGGAATATGTCACTGTGCCCAGCTAATTTTTGTATTTTTTTGTAGAGGCTGCGTTTCACCGTGTTGCCCAGCTGGTCTCAAACTCCTGAGGTCAAGACATCAGCTTGCCTTGGTCTCCAAAAGTTCTGGGATTATAGGCGTGAGCCACCACACCCAGCCTCAAACTCTTTTTAAATTTCTTTTGAGATGTCTTCTTTGACCCATGAGTTACTTATTAATAGAAGTATGTTGTTTAATCTCAGTGTATTTTGAGATTTCCAGTTATCTTTGTTACTGATTTCTAGTTTAATTCTACTGTGGTCTGAGAGCATACATTGTATGATTTCTCTCCTCTTAAATTTGTTAAGATATGCTTTATGGCTCAGAATGTGGTCCGTCTTTGGTGAATGTTCCATTTGAGCATAAGACAAATGAATTGCCTTTGTACTTTTGTAAAAAACATCACTTGTGGCTGGGCGCGGTGGCTCATGCCTGTAATCCCAGCACTTCGGGAGGTCAAGGTGGGAGGATCATGAGGTCAGGAGATCAAGACCATCGTGTCTAACGCGGTGAAACCCTGTCTCTACTAAAAAAATACAAAAAATTAGCCGAGCGTGGCAGCGGGCACCCGTAGTCCCAGCTACTCGGGAGGCTGAGAGGCAGGAGAATGGCGTGAACCCGGGAGGTGGAGTTTGCAGTGAGCCTAGATCGCGCCACTGCACTCCAGCCTGGGTGACAGAGCAAGACTCCGTCTCAAAAAAAAAAAAAAAAAAAAAAAAAAAATCACTTGTTTGTATATATTTATATGTGGGTTTACATCTGGACTTTCTATTCTGTTCCTTTGATCTATGTGTCTGCCTTTATGCAGTACCACACTGTTGTGATTACTATAATAATTTTTGGAATCAGGTAGTGTTAGTACTTTAACTTTGTTCTTTTATTTCATAAATATTTTGGTTGTCTTAAGTCCTTTTCATTTCCATGTGAATTTTAAAATATACATGTCAATTTCTATATATAAACCTGCTGGAATTTTTATTGTGATTACACTGAATCTATGTATTAATTTGAGCACAATTGACATCTTTTTTTTTTTTTTTTTGAGACGGAGTCTTGCTCTGTCACCCAGGCTGGAGTGCAGTGGCCGGATCTTGGCTCACTGCAAGCTCCGCCTCCCGGGTTTACGCCATTCTCCTGCCTCAGCCTCCCGAGTAGCTGGGACTACAGGCGCCCGCCACCTTGCCTGGTTTGTTTTTTGTGTATTTTTTAGTAGTGACGGGGTTTCACCGTGTTAACCAGGATGGTCTCGATCTCCTGACCTCGTGATCCACCCGTCTTGGCCTCCCAAAGTGCTGGGATTACAGGCTTGAGCCAATGCACCCAGCCAATTGACATCTTATTAATACAGTTTCAGCATCCCAAGCTTGAAATCCTAAATACTCCAAAATCCAAAACTTCTTGAGCACCAACGTGTTGCTCAAAGGAAGTGCTCTTTGTAGATAGAGCATTTTGGATTTCCGATATTCAAATTTGGGATTGTTCACCTACTCAGTATAAAGCAAATATTCCAAAATCCTAAAAAATTTGAAATCCAAAACATTTCTCATCCCAGGCATTTTAGATAAGGAATACCCAACCTGTATTGAGTCTTTGAACAGTATCTCTTCCCTCCATGTATTTAAATCTTGAACTTTCCTCAGCAATATTTTGTAGTAGAGGTTTTTAACATTTTGTCAGATTTGTCACTTAAATATGTCACATTTTTGAAGCTATTATAAATGCTATTTTTTAAAATGTTAATTTATGATTGTTGATTGCTAGTATGTAGAAATAAAATTAATTTTTATGTTGATTTGGTATCTCAGGCATCAGAAAACTTTTTCTGTGAAGGATCAGGTAGTAAATATTTTAGGCTTTGCAGGCCATATGGTCTCTATTGCAACTACTTAACTCTCCTTTTTACAGTATGAAAGCAGCATAGACAATATGTTAATAAATGAGTATCTGTGTTTCAAAACATTTTATTTACAGAAACAGAAAGTGAGTTGGGTTTGGCTCTAAGTTGTAGTTTGCCAACCTCTGTTGTATCCTGCAACCTTGCTAAGCTTACTTGTTAGTCCAAGTAGCTTTTTAAAAAGTAATAATTTATTGAAGTGAAACTCACCTAACATGAAAGTAACCATTTTAAAGTGATACATTTAGTGGCATTTAGTATATTCACAGTGTTGTACAACCACCACCACCTTTGTCTGGTTCTAAAACATTTCCATCATTCCAAAGTAAAACCCCTTCCCCATTAGCAGTTTCTCCCCATTCCATTCCCTTCTTCTGCCAGCCCCTGGCAACCAGCAATCTACATTCTGTATCTATAGATTTATGTAATCTATATATGTCATATAAATGGAATTATACTATATGTGACTTTTTGCATCTGGCTGCTTTTACTATGCTTAATGCTTTGGAGTTTCACTCATGCTGTAGCATAAATCAGTACTTCATTCCTTTTTGTGGCTGAATATTTCATTGTTTATATATACTATGATTTATCTGTCATTCGTTTATGGAGACATTTGGACTGTTTTCACCTTTTGGTTGTTGTGAATAATGCTGCTATGAACGTATGAACATGTGTTTGCTTGAGTACCTGTTTTCACTCTTGTGGGTATATACCTAGTAGTGGAATTGTGGGATCATATGGTAATTCTGCATTTAACTTTCTTTTTTCTTTTTCGAGACAGGGTCTCACTGTCATCCAGGCAGGAATATGATGGTGTGACTATGGCTCACTGCAGCCTCAGCCTCCCAGGCTCAAGTGATGCTTCCACCTCAGCCTCCCAAGTAGCTAGGAAAACAAGCATGTGCCACCACACCCAGTTATTTTTTTAAAAAAATTTTTTGTGGAGATGGGGTCCCACTGTGTTGCCCAGGCTGGTTGTGAACTCCTGGCCTCAAGCAGTCCTCCTACCTTGGCCTCCCAAAATGCAGAGATTACAGGCATGAGCCACCACACCTTTTTGAAGTCTAGTAGTGTTTTTTAATTTTTAAAGGTCACATCAGAATTTCTAAATAGATGATCATGTCATCTGTTAATAAAGAGTTTTACTTCTTTGGTGATCTGGATGCCTTTTATCTTTCTTGCCTGATTGGATTGGCTAGAGCCACCAGTACGATAGTGAATGAAAGTGGTGACAGCAGACCATGTTTTGTTACTGTTCTTAAGAGGAAAGTATCCATGAAGTGTGTATAATGCTGGAAGATGGCTTTTTGTGTGTGATGCCCTTTATTAGGTTGAGGAAGTTCCTTCTATTTCTAGTTTGCTGATTTTTTTTTTTTTCAATTGAGAGTGTATGTTAGACTTTGTCAAATGCTTTGTCTGACATCTTAATCACGTGGATTTTTCTGTTTTCCACTATTGTGAATTGCATTGGTTGATTTGTAAATGCTAAGTCAAACCTATATTCCTGGGATAATCCCTTGGTCATGATGTATCTTCCTTTAATATATTATTATATTCTATTTGCTAAGATTTTGGTTAGAATTTTTGCATTTATGTTCATGAGGGATATTAGTGTGTAATTTTGCTATATTTTGTCTAATCTAGCTATCAGAATAATGCAGACCTCATGGAATTAGTTGAGAAGTATTCCCCCTCTTCAGTTTTTTTGGAAGTTTCTGTAGAATTGGCAAATAACAGAACAGCCTTCCTCAGCCTTATGCATGACTTTGATTAATTAAGAAATGCAGGGTTGGAAATTTGTGTGCAGTTATTGTGTTCATACTGCTGTGTTCATACTGCTCTTCATCATTTGCCTCACTTCTGTACATTTTTGGGGATAGCATTAAAAAATTCCCCCTTTCTCTTAGATTTTCATGAGGACTAAAAACACAGCTAACATGTATTGAATGCTTGCTATATAGTAGTTGAGCTAAGCACCTTACATATATTTTTCAGATGTAGAAACAGATATAAAGTGGTTGTAGAATTTTCTCAAGATCACAGACTTAGTAAATAACAGAAGCAAGGCTTGAACCCAGATTTGTTTATTCCAAAGTTGTAAGACCACTAAGGTCTTAACAGTTATTAACACTTAGTATTCATATAAGACATTGTTTTTGTATTTAAAGTGAGTAGTCATGTATGTGCTGTGAGTTTTTTTACTTGTCATGTAGGTGATCTAAAGAGATCACATGGTTGCCTTCTCTGGGGATGGGCAGAACATAAAACTAATTAAACATTACAGGGGCATCCATTAATATTAAACGAGCAAGGCTTTGTGCTGCTGAACTCCAGCTCATCCTTTAACACCTAGCACAATGAAGACATCTTCTGACAGGCTTTCCAAAAAAAATAGCTGCACTTGTTTGAATGAATTCAAAGCAGTTTGTGCCTGCGTTTGATACAACTGAATGGCAGTTACACATTTGCTTGGCTGCCTTTCTCTATATATTTTTAATACACATTTATTGAGATTTAATTTATATACCATATAAAATCCACCCATTTTAAGTGTAGCATTTATTAAATTTACAGAATTGTGCAACCATTACTACAGTCTAGTGTTAGAACATTTCCGTCACCCCCAAAAGTATCCTCATGTGCCCATTTGCACTTAAACCCTAATGTTATCCCTAGCCATAGGAAACCACTGATGTGCTTTCTTTTTCTGTATAGATTTGCCTTTTCTGGACAGTTCATATAAGTGAAATAATATATGGTCCTTTGTGTCTGGAGTCTTTTAGCCTGATTTTGAGGTTCGTCCATATTATAGCATGCAGCAATATCTCACCTTTTTTTTTTTTTTTTTTTTTTTTTTAAAAGAGATGAACTCTCACTCTGCTGCCACAGGCTGGAGTGCTATGACACGATCTTAGCTCACTGCAACCACCACCTCCCGGGTTCAAGCAATTCTTCCACCTCATTCTCCCAAGTAGCTGGGACTACAGGCGTGCTACCACGCCCAGCTAATTATATATATATGACAATGTTTTGCTCTTTTTGCCCCGGCTGGAGTGCAGTGATGCTATTTCAGCCTCTGCCTCTTGGGTTCAAGCAATTCTCCTGCTTCAGCCTCCTGAGTAGCTGGGATTACAGGCATGCACCACCACGCCCGACTAATTTTGTATTTTTAGTAGAGACAGGGTTTCTCCATGTTGGTCAGGCTGGTCTTGAACTCCCAACCTCAGGTGATCTGTCCACCTTGGCCTCCCAAAGTGCTGGGATTACAGGCGTGAGCCACTGTGCCCAATTGTTTGTATTTTTTCGTAGAGACAGGGTTTCACCATGTTGGCCAGGCTGGTATCGAACTTCTGACCTCAAGTGATCCACTCCGAAGTGCTGGGATTACAGATATGAACTGGCGCGCCCAGCCGGCAGTATCTCACTTCTGATGACTGGGTAGTTCTCCACTGTATGCCACATTTCATTTATCTGTACATTGGTTGATGGATATTTGAATTGTTTCCACTTTTTGGCTGTTAAGAATAATGCTGCTATGAGCATTTGCATACAAGTCATTGTGTGGACACGTTTTCATCTCTTCTGAGTAGATACACAGGGGTAGAATTGCATAGTCATTTGCCTTTCATCTTTAATTCCTTGAGGGCAGGAACCTCTCCTTGGAGTCTTAGTATTGCCTTAATTGTCTTTGAATTGCTTCATCTAGCATGCTTGCCACATAGTAGGTCTTGAAATTGATCAGGAGGTATTTGTGACGTATTCTCATGTTTTGTGCGCCTTTGCTTGTTTTTGTGGACACTGTCCCCCTTGCTATATTGAAAGAATTTCATTTTTATCTTGATTTTTTGCAATCCTAGCGAACAATTATAGTGGTTTTGGATGACCTAGATTTTTATTTCTAGCAAAACCCCATGTATATACTCATAGTACTTTTAAAACAATGCAACTTTTTAACAAAAATAGAAAAACGTATGCCTTATTTACATTATATACACATTATAACCCTATTGAATATTTTTGGTGAGGGTACATAAGGTGAACAGAATATAAATTGTCTCTTGAATAGAGTGAAGAAAGTTTTTTGAGTGTCTGATATGGTCTGCACAAACTCTTTTGTTCTGAGACTTAACATGTTTGTAACCAAGTGAAGTAAAAATATTTCCCTAACAAAGTACTGCCTCATTTTAACTAGGAAACAGGAAGCCTAAATGGAGGGAGGGCAGGGTTATTTCACCAGAAAGAAAGTGCTATAAAGTTACCAATACTCTTAAGAATGATTTACTTTCAGTTAAAAGAGATTAGTTGAAATTCTAAAAAAAAAAAAAAAAAAAAAAAAAAGAAAATCACCTTGTGTAAAAGTCTCTGTATTTTCAACTTTTTTTCTACACCCAAAGTCTGGCTCTTTACTTGCAAAACTAGGAGCAAATTTTAACTTGCACTGTGGTTTTCATTTGTAAACAACTTTCTTCCTTGGTTTGACTGTATCCTATATGCTATTTATCACTTGAAGAAACGTTCGATTTTCCTGTGGGCATTAGTGGGCATTAGTGAGACAGACTCCCTGTTGTGTATTAGACAAACAGAGGGCATTCTGCAATCTGTGGGCAACTACTATTGTCCATCATCAACCACCCTAGGGTACAGGACACGTTTTTAAGAGAAGGAAATACAATAGTCCCCCCCCTTATCTGCAGTTTCACTTTCTGTGGTTTCATTTACCCTCAGTGTAGTATGATTTTTTGAGAGATCACATTCACGTAACTTTTATTACAGTATATTGTTGTAACTGAGTTATTGTTAATCTCGTGCTGCATCTAATTTGTAAATTAACTTTATCATAGGTATGTAATATAGGAAAAAGTGTACAGTTCAGTTCTGTCTGTTTCAGGCATCCATTGGGAGTCTTGGAACATATCCTCCATAGATAAGCAGGGACTAATGTATCATTGTTAAATTTCTAAGTCAAAATTGATATGGTAGCAAAACGGATTAAACGAGGACATGTCAGAAGACCAGACACATAATGATCAATATGGGCTCATTCGCCCTAGTTAGCGCATATTAATAATTTCTCAAGTGGTTAAAACTACGGATTCTGGAGCTTTGTGACTCTAGGCAAGTTACTCAATCCTTTAAGCCAGTTTCCTGATATAAATAAAATGAGGATATAATATCACTGCTTTACAGTAGTACTTTAGAGGGGTACTAAGATAAAATGAGATAATATGTTGAATGATCATTGTGCCTGGCACACAGTAAGTGCTCAGTAAAGCATTAATTTAAAACAGAAAAACATAACCAGTTCCCTGAGAGGCCCATAGGCCAGAGACATGCTCTTTGACATCTGATAGATGAATGGCCTCATTAAAGGCTTTCCATTCAAACTTCAATAACATGGGAGCTAGGGGCTATGAATCAGTTGCTTAAATTCTGAGCCTGTTTACTTTCTTATAGAGTTTACTTAGAAAATGGAAACGAGAATAATCTGCCTCGTTATTTTCATGTCATTGATTCATTTGGTGAGGCTTGTTAAAAATGTGTGTGAAGGTGTTCTACAGAAATGTAAGGTTACTACTAAAAGTGAATGGTAGAGCCATAATGGGTATACATATTGATGCCATATCTGGTATCTCTGCATTATACCTGAAGACACTGGGAAAGGTTTGTTACACACTTTTCCAATCACATACTCTAAGTGACTGAGGGTAGCAATAGTATTTTTCTTATTCATGTTGTATCTTCAATATTATATAGTAGGCAGGTAGCAAATACTTGGTGCACATGATGATGGATAAGGCAAATTTGGCTTTTAAATCACAATGCTTTTTTTCTTAGTGATGGAGATCTCTTGTGAAAAAAAAAAAAAAAAGTACTCAAAGAAGTTTGTTAGGTCATCCAGTTCCTGGATATGGCCTCAAAATCAAATGTTCTGGAAAATACTGAATGGATCGTATAGAATAGCTGACTTGCCACTACCCTGCCCCACCTTTCTATTCTATGTGCAATATTGCTATGAGATTTATATTAAATGTTTATTCCCTTTTCTTGAAGAGCTGATTTTAAAATAAGCTAAGAATTTTGACTAGATAATGTTTGCTTACATAAAATATAATATTTTGTGATAAAGACATACATTTGAGGCAGCCTCAGGAGTTTCTCCTTCCCTTAGTACCCTTTGCAGTAATTGGCACACAACCATTTGAGGCATGGATGGGATAATCTTCAGGTCTTTGGCACCAGGGCTAAGCTTATTTTGAATTTATGCCATATTAGCATGTGAACATTGCCACACCGACATTTAAATGCCCACCATATTATCTTAGGGTTCCTGAAGTGGGGGTAACTCTACTTTTAGTAGAACAAAAATCAGAGTGGACAATCGGAACTGTACAAGTTCTACAAAAGCATGCTGGAGTCACATAATGAAAAAGCAGATTTTTTTTTTTTATTATGATGTTTCTCCATATTTGGCATTGCTGTAAATGGCTAACTAACATTTACTGCCAATTCGGTACAAATGTGTGGTTTGGTAATACCAGAACAGCAAATTTAAATGAAAAAATAAAAGTTAAACATTTCCACACAAGGTTTTACAGTCTGACATTTCACTGCTTAGGTAAAAAGACACTTTTTTTTTTTTTTTAACTACAGATTATTATTCAGCATGAATAAAAAACTACAACTTTTATTTTTAAACAGGAGTCACTGGTTTTAATTTTTACACATTTTAAAATTACTGTGATAAAAAATAATGAAAAAGCTTCTTAATAATGCCATACACAGTATAATATAGATTTGTCCCCATTATATAGCATTTAATATACAAAATAGAATATTGACACACTTGAATCTATATGTAGTTAAGCAAGTTATTTGAGGAGGGTATTTTCATACAGCCTTTCATCAGAAAATAGAATCCTTTCAGACATTTTCTAGAGAGAAGCAAATCCTTTCCTGAAAACCTGGTCACTAATCCTGGGTGGACCAGGTTGCTTGAAAATAGTCTGGGATATTATGAAACTCCACCCAAAGGGCTTCAAGTGTCCTCTTTACACTTTTATTTCCCTTCTGACACTAAAACCAGGCACATAAAAAAACACATTCACCTACAGCTACAGTCAGGGAGTGACCAGCCAAGATCGAAATCTCACTGAAGGCTGCCATGGTTCTGGAAGTTTGACAGATCAATGTATTGTATAACAATATTTTTAATTCCATGGTGGTGTAGTTTTTAGGGTTTTGAAAAGGGAACTAAAATTATGAGACTTAGGTGAAACTGGAATTGCTCCCTAGCCTCTGAATTCTCAAGGGAGCGTGGCTTTCCTTCATGGGCATGCCCAGAGCTCATCCCATGCTAATTATCCAGCACTTCATAGACACAAATCATGCTAGCTTTCCTTTTGGGATGGCCAAGGTTTCCTCCCACAGTTTTAGGCATTTGGGTGTATATACCCCAAAAATGTTATGTCCTAAGTGCCTCAGTTCTGCCTGTATAGTATCCCACAGAATGCCTACAAACACTGAGGAGGTCACTTTTTTACACCAGTAATTAAAAATACTTTTCAGGATTTGTTGTGAGTAACCAACTCTCACTGAAGTCACTACAAACTTCAGTAGTTTGGGTTGGGATAACCAGATAACACATACATAGGAAATAAAGCTGCTTTCAAACAGCACCACCATATAGCACTTAAGTCCCTAATTAAACATAATTAAGATGACTTTCTTTTCCCCCACGTATTCTAAAAGGGCACAGCTTCTTTTCCCATTTAATGAAAAGCCTCCTATAGTTGTTGATGAATATCAGTTGACTTATTATTGACAGCAAAGTACACATAATCTTTTTTTCATTGAGTTCTATTTTTTGAGCGCCAAGATTGTTGGGACGAAAATCAGATTAATATGTGAGATGTGCTTTCTGGTTTTAACCACATAACGTTCTATAAATGAACGATAATCTGCATTGTAGAAGCTCTTTTTGAAACTTAACACTGTCATTGATAAAAATATTCAAGCAGTTTTCTTAGGCACCAAAAATTTATCCAGCTGGGTTACAAACCATCTTAAAATATTACATTCCCTTTTAGAGAGCATTCAAAAAGCAAATGATTGTTTTTTATTAAATAATTTCTCCAAAATACTGAAAATAACAAATAACATTCAAAAAGCATTCAAAGAAAACAAAAACATGTCCTCATTTTATTTGGAAATAAACTTTTGTTGTAGGATAGAAAGGAATTAGTGTATTATTGGCAACCTATGAGATTCTGCACTATTTACATATTGCTGGTACCTCTATGCAAACTATTGCCAAACTTCTGTTGTCATTCAACTGCTGGGGGAGGGCTGTATGTGAAAGTAACCCGCTATTAGATGGTGCCTTTAAGTATGTAAGCACCACTTTACTGTCTCCTGTTTACATACTTTAGTGCAAGGGGAGATTGAGTAAACTAAACCTGCGCTGACCGACTCACTGTTGGAATGAGAAGGGTGGTCAGAATGGGAGGCAGAGGGTAACTTCCTCTGTAATCTCATTGGGTCAGAGCCTCAGCAACCTTCACTGCACACAGGACCAGTCTCCATCTCCCTCTTCCCCTAGAGCAAATTGTTTGGTTTCTGAGACCATCGCTGCCTGTATGAATGCATGTACAAACTATAAATCATATAGGTTATCCATCAGCATTTCTTTGACCCCTACAAAAAATATATAACATGTCATGATAAAACAATCTCATCTAAAAATCATTCTTATTTTACACTATACAAGCTATTTTACAATCATTTTAATAAATTGCATGTAAAGCTGCAGTAGCCCTTCCCTTCCCAGATTAGTGAATACCAATATGATATATATCTGAAACTATAACTAAATATAAAAATATATTAGAAGTTCCATATTTTTAATATTAGATTTTCAGTTTTCTATTACACAAATAATTTGGCCACCTTGAATAGAAATCAAATTTCCTGTGGCTTAGTAAATATGTTAAGTTTTGAGTTTACAGAAAGTTGGTAAGGTGCACACAGAAAGGGCTACTACAGCTTCTATTTTGTTTAAAATAATTTTCAACAGTGAAGAAATTCACAGGACTTGTGTTAAACTCTATGGCACACATTAGGGATGTGTAGTTTTACAAACGTGGATGTCTGACACACAGTTCTAAATCACAAAAATCAGTAGCTGAGCTTTCCTGTACCATCAGGAAAGATTAACCAATTGGTGACAGATGGGAATGTGAAAATGGGTGTCTAGCCATTTTTGCCATATTAGAGATTTAGTTTTTGGGTAAAGTTTAGTGAGAGGAATTACTTGCTCTGATTAAAATTCTCTCAGCTGTGTTACAGCTGGTTCTCTGGAATCACAACTTTTAAGAAGTTATACAAACTACTTCAAAAGGTCCTGAAAGACAAATAGTTTACCAGCTTTCTTGCCATATAGCCTTTGCAAAAATAGGGCATTAGGTACAGACAGGGCCTCTTGGTAGTGATTTTTAAATCAGTCTTTTGCAACCATCATCCACAGTTTACCCAGCAGGTCCCTGGACTAGGTGCTCTATACCAGTTAGGACGGTGAATTTGCACAACCTATATAATTCTCCACTGAAGCAGATATATACAAAATATGAGCTTTTTTTTGACAAGAATACTGGAGATTTGAGTCAATTTTGTGGTCTTCTGATAGCTAAGTGCCATCAGGTTAGAAGCACCAACCCATTTTCACACAGAAGATTAATGTTTAGAGTTTATTTGGGAAAGCTACGAACTAGCTGCCCATCTTAAACAGCTGTACAATAACTTGAATAAAAAATTATGTAAGAAAAAATGAGCAAGCGTAGTTCACTAAATATAAAGGAAATTGTTAAAACCAGACAGTAATAGCTATAAAAGGCACAACTTCCCTTTTCTGATATACACTTGTAAACTTTTTTTCAGGTTTCCATGCATAAATCAAAAATGCTATCTTAACTATACAGGGGGGGGATACACCAACAGAAAGTCTAGAAAATTTCATCCAGCCAACTGTGAAAAAGTATGAGCAGAAAGTTCATCACACAGACTTTGGGCACTGGTGGTTTAGGTGCCATCCTTCTTTGACTATGGAGATTACGTCCACATGTTAAGGTTTCTAATTTCTGGGATATACTAACTAATGAAATTTCACTGTTTACTCTCCCATCACTGAAAAGTGATGACTCAATTGCTTCTGTTGCCAAGTCTTGGCCCTCTATAAACCACATGTAGTGCGTATTTAAAACAAAACAACGGACGAAAACAATAAAAAATAAAACAACCTCTACAGGACAAACTGATAGTTTATACAATAAAAGCTATTAATTCGACTTTCTTTAAGGCAACCATTCTTATTAAGGCAGTCACTTTTGATGAAACAGAAGTTTTTTGATATTTCCATTTGAATATTTTGGTATCTGATTGGTGATGATTTCAGCTAACATCTCTGGGAATTCAATACTCATGGTCTTATCCAAAAATGTTTGGAAGCAATAGTTAAGAAGATTTTCAACCACCTGCAAGAGAAGATACAGTAATGATTAGGCTTCAAAATTGGTCACTGGGAACAGCTCATGTTTGTTGTCCTCTATTTTGAAAGAATCATCTGGCCTAGAATATACCAATCTCACTGAAATTCCCCAGGTGAAAAAGAAGCACTTCCGTACAAGTTTCTTTGATTGTATGTAGAATTATACGGAATTATTTCATGAACCGCTGTGGTACCTATATAAAGGGTACATTATTCTAATTTAATGGATTAATCATACTTTTTAAAAAGTGTTACTCAATTCTATAACATCGTGATTTTATAAGATGAAAGGATAGTTCATAATTGGTCTTAGGAAAAATGTCTACAAAAGTTGAACTGAAGCTATCACCAACATCCACAAACTGGGGATGGGGTGGGGGTGCTGTTGGTATATAATTATATGCACTAATTAAAACATCCTTTATCCCAGAAAGTTCTTATATTTGGCTTTATGTTCGACACTTACTTCATGCATAGAATCCAAGAGTTTTGTCAGTTGATAAAACCGCTGCCAGTTCTGGCTGGAGTTTCCTTCCCTCTTGACAATGGCTTTTCCTAGCTCTTTGATGTAGGTCATTCTAATTTCATCAAATAGCTCTTGGCTCTTCAGACCGTCCTTAGGAACTAAAAGGTTAAGATGAAGTCAATTAAAGGATTTTCTTTTTCTTTTCTTTTTTTTTTTTTGAGATAGGGTCTCAATGTGTCACCCAGGCTGGAGTGCAGTGGCATAATCATAGCTCATTGGAGCCTTGACCTCATTTGCTCAAGTAATCCTCCCATCTTAGCCTCCTGAGTAGCTAGGACTGTAGGCACAAGCCACCGGGTCTGGCTAAATTTTTTTGTAGAGACAGGATCTCCCTATGTTGCCCAGGCTGGTCTTAAACTCCTGGGCTCAAGCAGTCCTCCTGCCTAAGCCTCCCAAAGTGCTAGGATTACAAGTGTGAGCCACCGTTTCCAGCCAAATTTCTTGCTGTAACTTTTCATACATGCAAGACGGGCACTTAACACTGTCTGTGTACTCTTAATGCACCCTAAAATATAAGTATTTTCTCAGGATTATTAAACTACAGCCAAGAGAAAATGCAGGATAACAAAGAATTGGAGGACTTAACCTTGAGTAAATCACTCGATTTCTCATCTATAAAATGGAACTGGTGATGATACCTTCCTCCTTAGCTCACAAAGCTATCTGGAAGACCAGATGAAATAATAGTGGTTTTTAGTTAACTTTGTCTGCCATTCTGCACTTGAGTTTAATTCTGGTATCGAGATAGATAGAAGGCTTCAACAACAGTGTTTATTCCAGCAATTACATCTTAGAGTATCTGTGACATCACCAGTTAACTATAACCTTAAAATCGCCATGCAATACATTTTGTTTTAATGTAGCTACTAGATATGTCTTAATAGGGAGCAGATATCTGTCCTTCCTTAGGTACATGGATTCTGGTTAGTGAAACTGGTATAAAAATTTTGGGGGGATACATTACATTACTCTTCAAAAAATGGTACTAATAAGGACAAGGAACAGAGGGTTAATCATGGTTTCACTGAATCCTGTGGAGATTAGGACTTTTGTAGAGTGCCACATTTTTCACAGTGTGCTCCTGGGAAAACTGATTCTGCGTTAACTATGGTTAGAGGGAGAAAAAGGATTTGGTGGTCAAAGTTTGAGAAAAGCTAAATGTTTAATACATATTAGGCAGACTTCTGAATTTCAGTACTTCTTGGAGATACTACCATGCACTCTCCAGAGAGGGGGAATGCATTATTTCCCAAACTGAAACTTCACTGCTGCTGACATTTTTAGAAGATGCTGGTATAAAGGAAAAGCTATGGATTTAGGAGCTTTGAGAAGTCTTAATTTGTTTTTTTTGTTTTGCCCAAGACAGAGTCTCGCTGTGTGGCCTAGACTGGAGTGCAGTGGTGTGATCTCGGCTCGCTGTAACTTCCACCTCCCAGGTTCAAGCAATTCCACCTGCCTCGGCCTCCCAAAGTGCTGGGATTTCAGGTGTTAAGTCACCGTGCCCAGCCAAGAGGTCTTACTTGTTACTTGCCATGTGAACTTGAATATAACCTCCTTGAGCATCTTTCCTGCTCTTTCTCATTGGATTATGATTAGAATTAGACTAATGACTATGTATGAAAATGTTTGATTCCATAAAGCATTACTTGACACTTCTAAGACTTGACACTTCTAAGATATCAGTATTAACATGAAATGAAGACTGCTTAATCAGGAGTGATAAGGGCATTCTATGTTAACAATGGGTTAATTTTACACATTACTATACTATAGAAAATCTAATTATTGCAAAATTGTAAAACAGTGATTGCTTACAGTTTTTTCCCTGCTGGTTAGTCCTAATTCTAAAAATAAGTAACTATGGTGAAGCCCAATTCAATATGCATATAAAATAATTTCATCCATCTCAAATTTTTTGTTTAATGTTTTAGTATTGAAATCACTAACATTACATCCTCTTTTGGCTGCAGGAAGTAAGTACAGCCTGGCATTCCCCTCCTACTGGAAAACTGGACAACAAGCAATACATGATTATGATCCCTAGGAAAACAGAAACAAATATGGTAAGCCATACCTAGCCTAGGAGCAAGAAATCTTAATTCTAAGCCTTTTTGCTTGAAAGTAATCATCATACTGCAGAGCAGGGAAAGGGAACCCAGAGTCTAGCAATCTTGCTGGGTTGAGGAGAAAGAGATTGAAGTTTGGGGAGGCTAAAGCAGCTTTAATGTATAGGTTAGACTACTGGAAACTAAGGAGGTACACAAAGTAAAAATTCATGCATACTTAGGGTGAAATCCCTTGAGGCCATAGAGGAAAGAAAGATCTAATTAAATATGCAGGAAATTCAGTAGAGAGCTAGGGGCCACATCTCAGAAGCAAGGCTAAATTAGTCCCAGCAAAAAGGCTACTATGGATCACTGATTCTCAAAAGGGAGGGGGAGAGTTTGCCTCCAAGGGGATATTTGGCAGACAATCTATAATTATAAAAACCTTTGTCTCAGAATCAATAATTTGACATTTCTGAAACAATCTACCCAAGAACTGCATTCTTTTCAAGTATACACAGAACATTAATCTAGAACATAAAACAAGACTGATTATACTTAGGAGGATTACGTCACACAATGAATGCTCTCTGACAAAAATGAGATTTAAACAGAAGTCAGTAACAAACATATCCATAGAAAAACCCAAATGTTTGGAATTTGACATTTAGTGAGCTATGGATTAAATAAGGCATCATAAGAAAAATTTTAAAATATCTAGTACTGAAAACACAGCATATCAAAATGTGTGGGATGCCATCAAGACAGTGCTTAGAAAATTTACAGCATTAACAGCTTTTATTAGAAAAGAAAGGTCTCAATTATATATGCTTCTACCCTAAACTGGTAAACTAAACACAAGAAAAATGGAAAGGATAAAGAGTAGAAACAGATAACTAAGAACATGCATAAACAACAACAAAATCAAGACCAAGCTGGTTCTATGAAAACATCGGTAAAACTGAAAACTTTTTAGCCAGACTGGTTAAAAAAAAAAAAAAAAAGCAAGAATATATTAAATACCAGTGTCAGGAATGAAAGGGAATAATGCTAGAGATACTGGAACCATTAGAAGAATATTATGAATAACTTTTATACCAATAAATTCAACATTTGAAGGAAACAGTTAAATTCCTTCAAAAATGTAAACCAACAAAGCCCACTCAATAATAAACAAATATCAGTAAACATTTGATGAATTTGTACTCGAAACCCTTTCTACAAAAAAGGCTCCAAGCAAACCAAGATGGCTTCGCTGCTGAGTTTTACCAGACATTTAAGGAAGAAATAATACCATATTATCATAACACCAAAGCTACAGAATATATCCCTCATGGATTTAGATGCAAAAATACCAATATTTCAGTACACTGAATTCAGCCATATGTAAAAAGGATATTATATCATAACCAAATAGGATTTATCCCGGGAATGAAAGGCTAGTCAATTACTCAAAAATTAAACAGTATATTATACCGTATTAATAGACTAAAAATGAAAGATATATGATCTTGAGGCACAAAAGCATATGATAAAAGTTTTTCTGCTATTATGAATAATGCTGCTATGAACATGGGCAGTCATTAAATGCATGGCAAGTCACAAGGGTCAACTACATACTCTCTAGGAGAGCAAAAATAAAAAGGCCATACCAAGCTCTGGCAAGGATGTAGACAAAGTAGTAGGAATCTAGCACAACTAGACAGAAAATCAGCAAAGATACAGAAAACTTGAACTACTCTATCAATCCACTTGACGTAACTGACGTTCATAAAACCCTACTTAACAAGAGCACAGTACAAGTTTTTTTTCAAGCACTCATGGAACGCTCAGGATAGACCATATGCAAGTGCCTAAAAAAGTCTCAGAAAACTTATTAAGAGTCATTCAATGTATATCCTACCTCAATGGAATTAAACTAGAAATGAATAGGAAGAGATATAGGAAATCCCCAAATATGTAAAAAAGCAATACACATGGGTCAATGAAAAAAAATCATGAAGGACATTAGAAAATGAAATGAATGAAAATACATAAAAAATTTTTAGCTTTAAACATCTATATAAGAAAATAAGGTCTCCAACTAATAATGGAAGTTTCTACCTTAAACTAGAAAAAGGAACAAATTAAATGAAAAGCAGGAAAAAAGAAATAATAATCAATGACACAGAAAACAAAAAACAGTAGACAAAATCAATGAAACTAAAAATTTCAATGAAACTAAAAATTAGTTCTTTGTAAAGACTAACAAAATAAATTTCTAAGTAGACTAACCAAGAAAAAAAGATGATCAGGCACAAATTATCAAAATGTATAATGGAGGGGCACCACTATGGATCCCACAAAATTTAAAGGATTAGATTACAAACAACTTTATGCCCGAGTTAGACAACTCAAGACAAAATGGCTCATTTCATAGAAACACACAAATTACAAAACAAAGTCAAGGAAAAATAGAAATTCTGAATAGAGCTATATAACAAGTAAGCAAATCTAATTAATAATTAAAAATTTTCCCTGAAAGAAAACACCAGACCCAGATGGCTTCACTGGTGACATGTATCAAATCTCTGTAAACTCTTTAAGAAAACAGAGAACACTTCCCAACTCATTTTAAGAGGCTAGTACTACCCTGGTAACAAAGCCAGAAAAATATATCACAAGAAAAGAAAGCTGTAGATCAGCATCCTTCATAAAGAGAGATATAAAAATGATCAAATATTAGCAAACCAAATTTAAAATATATATGGAAAAGATTATACACAATGATCTAGTCAGAAAACTAGATCTTAAACCATTTCAAGCCATTTTCCTGATTTTGCAAATAAATCTGTATTGGAACACAAGCATTCACATATTGTATATAGCTGCTTTCCTGTTATAACTGTAGAACTGAGAAATTGCAACAGGGACTATATGGCCTGCAAAGACAAATATGTACTGTTTGAGTCTCTTTACAGAAGAATATTTGTGGAACTATATTCTGCTTAGTAGTATAGTTATTTTTTTTTTTTTTAAAAGAGGATTTGATGGTCTCCCCATTCCTCCAAAGCTGGAATTCCTATTCTCTCTCAACAACGGAATTTTTTTTTTTGAGATGAAACCTCACTCTGTTGCTTAGGCTGGCACAATCTCGGCTCACTGCAACCTCTGCCTCCCAGGTTCAAGCAATTCTCCCGCCTCAGCCTCCTGAGTAGCTGGGACTACAGGCTTGTGCCACCATGCCTGGCTATTTTTTTTGTATTTTTAGTAGAGACAGGGTTTCACCATGCTGGTCAGGCTGGTCTTGAACTCCTGACCTGATGATCTGCCCACCTTGGCCTCCCAAAGTGCTGGGATTACAGGTGTGAGCCACAGCGCCCTGCCGGAAATTGGAAATTTAAGATGTTAATTATTTTCAAATGGATCTATAGATTCAAGGCTATCCTAATAAAAATTCCATCAGACTGTGTTTTTGAGACAGAGTCTCACTCTGTTGCCCAGGCTAGAGTGCACTGGCATGATCATGGCTCACTGCAGCCTTGACCTCCCACCTCAGCCTCCTGGGTAGCTGGGACTACAGGCACGAGCTACCATGCCTGGCTAATTTTTTGTATTTTCTGTAGTGACAGGGTTTCGCCATTTTGCCCAGACTGGTCTCAAACTCTTGGGCTTAAGTGATCTGCCTGCCTTGGCCTCTCAAAGTGGTGGGATTACAGGCATGAACCACCACACCCAGCAACCACTACACCCAGCCCCAAAAGACTTTCTTTTTTGGTAGAAATTGTCAAGCTAATTTAAAAATATGTGGAAGACCAGGCGCGGTGGCTCATGCCTGTAATCCCAGCACTTTGGGAGGCCGAGGTGGGTGGATCACCTGAGGTCAGGGTTTGAGACTAGCCTGGCCAACATGGCGAAACCCCATCTCTACTAAAAATGCAAAAATTAGCCAGGCATGATGGTGGGTGCCTGCAATCCCAGCTACTGGGGAGGCTGAGGCTGCGATGAGCCAAGATCACGCCACTGCACTCCAGCCTGGGCAACAGGAGCCTCGGCCATCTCAAAAAAAAAAAAACAAAACAAAAAGGTGGAAATGCAAGGAAGCTAGAATATCCAAAAAAAAAAAAAAAAAAAAGTGGAAATGCAAGGAAACTAGAATATCCAAAACAACAGTTTGGAAAAGAACAAAGATTGGGAGAATTCATATTACCGGATTTTAAGATTTACTGTAATGCAACAGTAATCAAGACAGGATGTTATCAAATATGAATATAGGCATACAGATCACTGGGTAAGACAAGAGTCTAAAAGTAGACCCACACATATACAAACAACTGATTTTCTATAAAATTGCCAAGTAACTCAATAGGGAAAAGAGAGTCAAGTTCTGGAGCAACCAGATACAGATTTTGGGGAAAAAAATGAACCTTGTCCCTTACCTTGCATCATATACTTAAGCATGTGAGCTGAAACTACAGAATTTCTACAAGAAAACAAATAGTGGAAAATCTTTTTAACCCTGGATTAAGCAAAACTTTCTTAATACACAAAGACATGAAGCTTTCTTCAGAATTATATACTTTTGCTCATCTCTACATTTTCTGTTAAGAAAATTGTAAATGTAATCCACTTACTGAAAGAAAACATATGCAAAACATATATTTAACAAAGGGCTATACTGAGAATATTTGAATAATTCTTAAAACCCAATAAGAACATAAATAATTCAGTTAAAAAATGGGCAAAAGATTAAAAGAGGCACAGTACCAAATGAGAAATATAGGTGGCCAATAAGCCCATGAAAAGATGCTTAGTACCTGTAATCATCAGTATACCTACGATGAAAGAGGCTGACAGTACCAAGTACTGAGGAGGATACAGAGCATAGCTTAAGTCTCATACATTTCTGGTAAATGTTGACAATTGTGGAAAAATTTGGCAGTTTTAAAAATAAATTTAAACACACACTCAACATATGTCCCAATGATCTCACACCTCAGTACTGACCCAATAGAGATGAAATGTACATCTATATCCTTATTTTTTTGTCTGCTTGATTAATTTGTGAGAAAGGTATAGTAAAATCTCACTATTTTTACAAGATGTATCTAAGTATTCTTGTTCTATGAATTTTTGTATTATGTAATTTGAAACTATATATTTAGAATTATTTTTCCTGGTGAACAAATGCTTCAATAAGTATTTTGCCTTAACATCTATTTTGTTTGGTAATAACATAGCTCCTTCAGTTTTCTTTTGGTCAGTATAGGGGCCAGCAAACTTTGGCCTATGGGCCAAAACCTACTTGCAGCCTGTATTTGTAAATAAAGTTTTATTGGAACACAGCCACACCTGTTCTATTTGAGTATTGTCAATGACTATGTTCCTGCCACAAGGGCAGAGTTTAGTAGCTGTGACAGAGACTGTGCAAAGCTAACAACATTTACCATCTGGCCCTTTACAGAAAAAGTCTGCCATGTTGTACTATGCAAAGTCAATCCTTTTACTTCAGCCTTTCAGTATCTTTATTCAGATATAGTCCTTTTAAATAGCATAAATTTGGATTATTTCTAAAATCCTGTCAGATTAGCTTGGAGCATTCAGTCCATCTCTACACTTATTTTATTTTTGAGACAATGTTCCTCTGTCACCCAGGCTGGAGAGCAGTGGCACAATCTTGGCTCACTGCAACCTCCGCCTCCCAGGTTCAAATGATTCTTGTGCCTCTCAGCCTCTCGAGTAGCTGGGATAACAGGCATGCACCACCACACCTGGCTAACTTTTTATATTTTTAGTAGAGTTGGGGTTTCGCCATGTTGGTCAGGCTGGTCTCGAACTCCTTACCTCAAGTGATCTGCCCACCTCAGCCTCCCAAAGTAATGGGATTACAGGTGTGAGCCACTGCACCTGGCCCCATCTCTACATTTAATGAAACTACTGCTGTGTTTGAATTTAGCTGTACTACTATACCTTATCTGTTACTTCCTGTTTTCATGCCCTTGTTATGCATTTTTCTCCCTCCTCTCACATCTTTCATTCTTTTGAATTGTTTTTCTTAGGTATTCTCTTCCCCTGATGGTTTGGTACTTTGCATACCCTGCATACCCTATTTCTAGTTGTCATCCTTGAAACTTAAATATACTTTAGTTCTAGTTTTTTAACCCTCAAGGAAATTGTTACTGTTGTTATTTTATATACACAGTAAATGTCAGTTTAAATGTATCTACATTATTTACCACTTTCCTTATTCTTCAGTCCTTCTTAAAGATGGGATTACTTTTATTTTTTTCTGAGATGGAGTCTCGCTCTGTCACCAGGCTGGAGTGCAGTGGCGTGATCTTGGCTCTCTGCAACCTCCATGTCCCAGGTTCAAGCGATTCTTCCTGCCTCAGCCTCCTGAGTAGCTGGGACTACAGGCATACAACACCGTCCCCAGCTAATTTTTGTATTTTTAGTAGAGATGGGGTTTTACCACCATCAGGTCAGCCAGGATGGTCTTGATCTCTTGACCCTGTGATCCGCCTGCCTCCCAAAGTGTTGCAATTACAGGTGAGAACCACCACTCCTGGCCAGGATTTTTTTTCTTTAGCCTAAGTATACCCTCTAATAATTTTTTAGTGACCATCTGGTGGCAAACTTTATTTTCACCTCCTAGTTAAAAAATAGGTGATTGGTGTACTTAGAACATTCAAATTTAAAGTAATTACTGATACAGCTGGATTAATATCTACCATGTTTATAACTTTTCTATTCAGCATATTGCATGTGAGTTTGGGGGAGTTTCCTTTGACCTATCTTCAAGCTCACTGACTCTTTGCTTGGCTGTGCTCAGTCTACTGATGAGCCCATCAACATCATTCTGCATTTCCTTACAGCATTCCTTAGCATTTATTTTTAGAGTTTCCACCTCTCTGCATACATCACTTCTTGCATATTGTCTACTTTTTCCACTGGAGCCTTTAACCTACTAATCATAGGTATTGTAAATTCCCTATCTGATAACTGAAATATTGTGTCATATCTGAGGACTGCTTCTGACGCTTGTTTTATCTCTTCAGACTGTGGGTTTTTGTCTTGCATTTTATCATGCCTTATGGTTTTTTGTTGAAAGCTGGACACGATATATCAAAACTGAAGTAATTTGACGTGAGGTTTCATGCTAATCTGGCTAGGAGGTAGGCTGTATTTAATGTTTGCTGTAGTTGTAGGTACTAGAGGCTTCAGTTTCCTCTAGTTTCCTTGTTTTTATTTACTTTTTCTTCTGTTGTCTTTGGGTTTCCTAAGAACTTCTTAAACAGCTTGTGTCCTGCAGCTCTCTCAGTTGTAATCCACTGTTATTTTATCCTGGAGCCCTGTTTATATGGTGGTAAGGTTTTGGGGAGGGGGAGGTGAAGTATTTTATAATCTTTATGATTAAATCTCAGTTGTTTTTAGTGGGTCTGAATCCCTGGGCTGTGATTTTCAGAAATGAGACAAGAAGGCTAAGACAGGGCCAGAATCCTCAATTTGCCTTCCCTCCAGGTCACATTAGGGTCTGTCGAATTAGTTTTCCTTACAGTGCAGGCCTTTGTTGTGAACACTCTCCTACATATTTCCAATTTTTACCTTCCCCCTACTTCTACCAGAAAAAGGAGGGAATTCTTCACCCTAAGAATCTTGTGGAGTTTCTGGAAGTTAGAAATTCTGTGGGGTAAACCCAAGAAATTGCAGGAAACCCCCACTAAGACTGGGTCCCTGGGAGTTTTTAACTCGGAAACTAGTCCTCGCTCAGCCTCCAGCAATTCATCAAAATTGCCTAGTCTTCCTGGCTTCAGTGGCATCTTTCCCCAGTAAGCTGATCTTGGCTGTTTCTCTGTATTTGTCTGTTCTAGATTTTGAGGTGGTGGTTTGTCCTATGACCTCCATTCTCTGAGGGATCTAAGAAAAGTCATTGTTTTTCCAGTTTCTATAGCTTTGTTGCCATTTTCCAGTTGTGATTTTCAGTACCTACAGATCTCCCTTGTGGTTTATATACACAAACATATACACAATCATTAAAAACAATTGTATTCTGGCTGATTTTTTCAGATATACATTTCAAGTGTTTCTTCAAATGTGTCCAATCTGTTTTCAGACCAATCCACTGCCTTTTAAACTGCATTTATATTTCCATCTCTTGTTTTTAAACTTACTAAATATACAGAACCAGCCCAAATGCCCATCAATCACTGAGTGGATAAAGAAAATGTGGTATATATATACCATGGACTACTACTCAGCCACAAAAAGGAAAAAAATAATGGCATTTGCAGCAACCTGGATGGAACTGGAAACCATTATTATAAGTGAAGTAACTCAGGAATGGAAAACCAAGTATTGCATGTTCTCACTTATAAGTGGGAGCTAAACTATGAAGATGCAAAGGCATGAGAATGATATAATGGGCTTTGGGGACTGGGGTTGGGGAGGGGAGTGAGGGATGAAAGACTATACATTGGGTACAGTGTATACCGCTCGGGTGATGGGTGCACCAAAATTCCAGAAATCACCACCAAAGAACTTACTCATGTAACCTAACACTACCTGTTCCCCCAAAATCCTATTGAAATCATTTTTAAAAAGATTATAAACTTAAAAAAAACTCCAACTTACTAATTTACCAGGTTCTACAAATGCCCTCAAAGAGCAAGTTGGCTTGAGTTCCACTTACCTCTGTGGGTTCCTGCCTTCACTTAGTTCTTAATTGTTTTAGTCTAGCATTTTTGGTGGGAGGTTATAGTACCTATTCCAGTGGTCTATCATAGTAGAAGTCTATATCTTAAGGTATATATTTCCATCCGTATGTTTCTATTATTTTTTAAAAAGAAGAACTTGTGATATGTACTAGGCCAATTTACTTATTATTTACAATGAAAAAAAATCATACAGCTCTATTAGTCTGGGATGTATGCAACTGAAACCACTTTTTTTTTTTTTTTTTTTAAATAAAGTTGTTAGTATCTAGGCACTGAATTATACCTTCATGGTATCAATCAAAGTTATGATCAGAATTTTACATAACTGCTTAATCACTTCTTTAACAAGTGTACTGCTACAGGTAACATTAAACATGTCTCTAGCAATGATCTTTACCAGGTTCTCTTGCCTTGACTGAAATATTATTAATACTTCTTATATCCATTAACATAAAATAACTTTTTGTTGAGCAAAAATAGTGTGAAAGCATTAAGACAAATGTGTGCTTTGGAAATCTTTAAATAGATACGAAATGGTTAAATAAAGTCATAGTCTTATGCAACATCCATAGCTTACAGTTATTTGGCAACTATGAAACCACAGTTACTAATGGAATTAAGACTTTTAAAAACTGCAAATGTACGTATTTGTATATGAAACACGTATTCAGCTATTAACTCAGTATTTAATAAACATTGATATGTAATTTTTACTGGAAATGGCCTAAGGTTTATAATACCAACTAGTTCATACAGCTTTTTTAAAAAAAGACTTTTTTAGAGCAGTTTTAAGTTCACAGCAAAATTGGGAGGAAGGTATAGACATTTTTCATATACCTCCTGTCCCACACATTACCACCCAAAGTCCATAGTTGAGGGTTCACTCTCAGTGGTGGACATTCTTTGGGTTTGGACAAATGTATAATGACATGTTTCCACCATTATAGTAGCATACGAAGTATTTTCACTGCCCTAAAAATCCTCTGTGCTCTGCACATTTATCCCTCCCTTCCTTCTAAACCCTGGCAACCACTGATTTTTTTTTTTTTTTTTTGCACTCTTCACGTTTTGCCTTTTATGGAACGTTATATAGTTGGAATCACACAGTATGTAACTCTTTCAGATTAGCTTTTTTTCACTTAGTAGTATGCATTTAACGTTCCTCCATGTGTTTTCCTGGCTTGATAGCTCATTTCTTTTTAGTTCTCAATAGTATTCCATCATCTGGATGTATCATAGTTTATTTATCACTTTGACATCTTTGTCTTTGCTAGCTAAAAAGTAATCTCTCACAGAAGTTTGTTTTATAAACTCTTGTTGCCGTTTTCTAGATAGTGAATCTCTGTCTGACAATCCAGTTCCAATGCTATGTTAACCAATTCCCAGTAGTAATTAAGCACACCTTTTCTAGGATGCGTCTTTTTCTCCCATAATTTCTTATACATGCTAATACTCATTAGGTAACTAAAATCTTTAACCAAGTAACAGTATAGTAGACAAAATCACTGTAGTCAGCTTTCTTTTTCCATGTCTTCCCATGATCAAAGATTAAAGGAAGGAAGGAGAAAAACGTCCACACAGATTCCTATCAACAGTGATCCCTATGTGGCTCATATACCTGTTTCTGCTATACCTATTTGTCTTATTAATCTTGGTATCACTTACTGTGCCTTTCTAATATTTACATTCATAAAAATCATCTGACTAGTAGGAAATAATAGTAGACTTGGTATAATTATTAGTACTACGTATACAAATTAACCTTTGTTTCTAGGCTTTCATAGTTCATGCTTTTGACATAAAGTGAAAAGGTGTTCTACCAACCTGAAGAGAGAAGCAGTAAGGTTTTCATACAGAGATATTCTTCATAAGATACCTGAAGCCTGTGTAACTCAGAGGAAACATACAGCATGTGTTTACATTGGTCGTACATGCAGGGTAGAGTCATTCTCTGCCTGTGAAAGATAAATAGCAGGGTATTAGTTAGACATACTGCTACTTCCCTGAAAACAGTACATTTTTGTTTTGTTTTGCAAAACTATGAACTTATAATGAAAAAAAACTATTGCAATAATATTATTGCTAATTCCCTATAAAATCAGAATTTTGGAGAACTTTCCTTAAACTTCTTCCTGCATCTTGGCTGTGTAAAGAGACTAATGCATAATCTAATGTAACAGTGGAGACATTATTTTCTACCATGCATGCCATGTATTATTATTTAATTAAAGTGTTAGAATTCTTATAGAACTTATTACTAGTTGCTCATTTTAAATCAAGGTTTATCACTTGAATATGGTCAATTAGACAACACAATTTTAGGTCCTACACACCTGATTTTTAAAGGTAAATTTTTTCACAACATTCCATCCTAAAGACAAAAATGTGTGACACTGTTCACAGTTATGCAGAGGGCCAGACCTAGAACTTGATTCTAGACTTCTGATGCTCAAAATCTGCCTCTGACATGCATATGCCTTAATATTCTTTCAACTAAAGGTACTAAACCAATTCTTGCTTATGATTCTGAAGTCATTACACACCTATGATTTTCAAATAGATCTCTAAAGTTTCCTGACTTCTGAAATGACACTAAAAGCCTGAAACTGTGCTCAGTTCACAGCTTTTAAAATGTTTCAAGATTTTTTTTTTTTAAGTTTCTGACAGAAAGTCATCTTGGACTTAACAACAAAAAGGTTATCATTTTTCTCTACTGAATATGTGGTTTATTCTTTTATATAAAATAAATCAAACATGAATTATATGCTGCCAAAGTGACCACAGGCTCTTCAAATTTTAAATCTGCTCTTACCAAAGAGGCACCTCCCCAGTCCTTAATAGTAGGTAAAGCACTCCTTTTTTGGGAGGCACCTTTTTTCCTTTAGTTTCTTGTACATGGTTATATTCATATAACTGAACATTTCAGTAAAGTTGTAGTGTAGTAGAATAAGTAAAAACTCATTCTTGTTGGCTGTAAAAACAACAACAAAAATTTTTTTTCCACAACGTTCTGACCTAAGGGCAACCATGAGAGACGGTTTTATAGCTCTATAGAGGGTCAGAACTTGAATGCTTACTTTCTGATATGCAAAATCTGCCTGTCACAGACACCAGAGCAGTATGGAAACATAGTGGGCTAAGAAAAAAGGGTGGAGGGCTGGGTGCGGTGGCTCACACCTGTAATCCCAGCACTTTGGGAGGCCAAAGTGGGAGGATCACTTGAGGTCAGGAGTTCAAGACCAGCCTGGCCAATATGGCAAAACCCCGTCTCTACTAAAAATGCAAAAAATTAGCCGAGTGTGGTGGAGTGCGCCTGTAATCCCAGCTATTTGGGAGGCTGACGCAGAGAATCGCTTGAACCCAGGAGGCAGAGGTTGCCAGATCACACCACTGCACTTGAGCCTGGGTGACACAGTGAATCTTGTCTCAAAAAAAAAGAAAGAAAAGAAAAAGGTGAAGGACTGCCCATCTTGTATGCAGCAGCATGAGAACACAGGAATGGGAAGTACATATCCCTTAATGAAAATGAAACTAATGTAAATCTGTTGAGGAAAAAAATTTATAAATCCCACTTTACATAAGAAATTTATGTGGCATGATTAGATTATGCTGTGACTGCTTAAAGCTAAATCTGAATGCCTTAATAATAAAAACCTTAAATTAGGTTTTGTAAACCAGAAGGATAAGTTGGTGTTTCATATAAATCTGTTTATGCTTTTAATTCCACTTAAATGCCTTCAAATTACATATTAGAAAGTGACTAAAAAATAAATACTGCCAACATGGTATTTTTTAAACAGCATGGTAGGATTCTGATGAGTAATGTCTTCAGTTTACCCAGAAACTAAATATATTTACCAGTTAATTTAAAATTGGATCCAACTACCTAATCTTGTTACATTGTGATGCAATAGTTCGAACAGTCCTCTTTTTGGCAATAAAAGTCAAGGTGACTTCTGTTTTCTATACAAACACAAATCTCCATTTTTTTTCTTCTTAGGCCGGGGTATGTGTGTGTGAACTCCCTGTTTACACTGTACTAATAGCAATAAGCTAGGGGTACGAAAAGTAGTAATATAAGGTAGAAAGTGAGAAGAGCTACAATGTGACTTCTCTGCTGTGTATCTGGTGATGTGAACACCAAGAATCTAAGAGTATGCTTGAAAGAATGGATGGGAATGAAGAGTGTGTGAAGGACAACAATGGGAGAGGAAGTGAGGTCAGACTGTGGGAAGCTTGCGCAATCATGCAGAGTATGGACTGGAGGGTCAGTGGGAAGATACTAAAGACAGTCTGTGTGCTAGGGAGATAGGTGGTGCAGTCATACTGTGCTAGAGGAAGCAAACATTAGCCAACGTTCATGTTTGCTGAACATTAAGGATATTTAACAGCATCTCTGAGGTTAGTAAAGTCTGTTGCTGTTAGACTCTTAGACTCTTGGTGTTCACATCACCAGATACACAGCATAGAAGTCACATCCTAGCTCTTCTCACTTTCTACCTTGTCAGAGGTGCTGTTAAATATCCTTAATGTTAATGATGAACATCACACTGGAGGGAGAAAACGAGTGAGGAAACAACTGCAATGAGTTAAGGGGAAATGGACACCTGACATATTTTGCAGATGCAGGAATAAGCCTAGAGGATGAGAGAATAGCTGATTTATAAAATCTTCAAGGCTTGGTCTTCTCTCAGTTAAACAAAACAAATTTGTTCCCATATTTAAACCATAGACACCTGCCATGCAAACAGACACCTCTTGTGTCTGGGTCCATATGTCCCACCCCATCAGCCTAGATATCCTCATCTACAATTGTCTCCACTGAATCCACATGAGTTTTATCATGCTCCTTCTTCTTTCTGGAATAGCCTTATGTAAATAATAGCACAGTAAGATTCCTTGTTGCTTGTGACACACTTTACTAACCTCAGAGATGCTGTTAAATATCCTTAAACATGTCCTGGGACAGTAATAATGCCACATGTACATTTGCTCTACATTACACTTATCCTGCCCCAAGCACTCATAACTCTATTTCCAGTTTGCCTACATCCTAGATACCTAGTAGGATTGTTTCAGTCCTGAATTATCACAATAGCAGTCAATCAGGATAACATCAGCTGGTTAAAAATACCCTGTGAATACAGGGAAAATGACTCACATACAACTTACTCATTAATAATCAGATCAGGAGCAAAACACAGCAGGTTTGCACTTGATTGTCTATATGATCTCCACCCCAGGGCAAATGCCATAAGAAACATCCAGGAGTATTGCAGTAGGGTCATTTGGTCATCCAGGTGTAAGTTCCTGAAACCTGAATTAAGAGAAATAAAGGTATGAGGCAACATTCTAAGATCATCATCTCTGTGGGAATTGCCAAAGAGCAATGAGATCAATTAGCCCTGTCAAAACAAGGGGACCCCTAACAGAAAACGGAAATTAAATACTAGGTAGACACAGTTTTCCTCTGTCATCTGACACTTCAAGACTCAAACCCTCTGTGCTTTTTTTCTTTTTCTTTTTTTTTGAGACAGAGTCTCGCTCTGTCGCCCAGGCTGGAGTGCAATGGCGCCATCTTGGCTCACTGCAACCTCCGCTTCCTGGGTTCAAGTGATTCTAAGTGCCAGCCTCCCAAGTAGTTGGGAATACAGGTGCATACCACCATGCCTGGCCAATTTTTATATTTTTAGTAGAGGGATGGGGTTTTGCTATGCTGGCCAGGCTGGTCCTGAACTCCTGACCTCAAGTGGTCCACCCACCTGGGCCTCCCAAAGTGCTGGGATTACAGGTGTGAGCCATCACACCCAGCCTGCTCTGTGCTTTCTAATAGCTTTCAATGTGGGGGGGGGGGGGGGCCAGTTTTGTCACCTTTGTCTGCTTAAGTAAACATGAACTAAATAGTAAAACAGCCAAAATTCTTGGCTTGGCGATTACCAGTGTGATGGGGATGAAGGGGGATTTGTTGATGGGTGCAAAAATAGTTAGAAGAAATAAGTTTTAGTGTTCAGTAGCACAATTATAGTTAACAATAATTTACTGTATATTTCAAAATAGCTAAAAGAGAAGATTTGGAATGTTCCCCAAACAAATGTTTGAGGTGATGCGTATCCCAGTTACTCTGATTTGATCCTTACACGTTGTATGCTTTTATCAAATTATTACATGTACCCCCTACATATAAATATATACAGTAAATATGTACAACTATTATGTATCAATTTTAAAAAAGAGAAAAGAATCTTGGCTTGAGGTATTAATCAGTGAGTTAAGTAAAACATTTGCCCTGTTATTCACACCTCTTCCCCCCTTACTAAAACAAGGATGACAGGAGGTCAGGTTACTTTCTTGTTCAGGCTTGTCAATTCCCTCTGTCTTTAAAGTCAGAGCTGACACTAACACTGACCTCTGCTGTTCCACACCAAATTCCAATAGGGAAACTTTTATTTAAAATTATCTTTAAAATTACATTCAATGTGTAGTATTTCATTTAGTGAAGGGTTAAAATCATTCTACTTTAGTACAAATTTTGAGTCAACATACTTGATGTTTACCAGTCTTACAAACAACCTGATTTTTAAAAGTGGCACAATGAAGGAAAACAAACGGAATTAACTAAAAACATTTTCTTTCCCCAAACTTCAGTGTCAAAGGAGTTTTGAGTGAGTCCTGTAACTCGAGTTCTGATATTACATCATCCTATGTGAAATTACCATCCTGTGCATAATGATTTGAAAAGCAGGGAGTAATGTAAATGTTTTATTATAAACTCCCTATCACCTGTATTCACCTGACTCTCCCCTTCATAGTCCCCAGAACTGAGTAAGAGAAAGAAGATAAGCCACGGGTTCAGGATGATATAAAAGCCAAAATGTTTTCGCTGAAGAAAACACAAAGGTTTATATAGTTGCTCTTTTATCTTTTGCATCTTACCTGGTATCGCTTTTGCCCATTTCACTGCTGCAATCACTTGCCGCCCTCCTAACATGTTGAGCGTGGTCATGATCCTCCAAGTTGAGTCTGGAACAGAGCTATCATATCCTGCATATAACACTTCAGGTTCAATAACCTCCAACAGTGACACGAGGGTAGGGGTGAGTTGTGGTAACGTTGCAGGAACTATTGTTTTGTTAGCAGGATTTTCAGAGGTTTCTTGTGAGACTCCTGCAGTGGCCTGCTGAATTCCTTTTATTTTTTTCTTTGTTTTTCGAGCTGTGGATATTTTAAAAAATACATAGAAATGAACTGTAATGGGAAGGTCTGCGCTACATAGTTTATTCAAGAAGTATTTTTACTTTCTAAAACTATTAAGATGGGAGAAATATTTTGTTTAGCAATTATGATAAAGTGACATGGAAGAGGAGAAAAAAACTTTTTTTTTCTGAAAGCAAAGGATCCAGAGGAACCTATTCCCAATTAATTTTGCCTACAAATAGGCCAGAAACTTCATTATAGTTATTCCTTATACAAAGTATTATAATGGTATGTTAAAACAATCAGAGTAAATCACTTTTGTAAATTCTTCTATAAATTATTTTTTTGTCTCACTTTCACTCTAAATGCAACAATTTCATTGGTTATGTAAGGCAAATTACTCTTACTATAAACTGAAAAAAAATCTAAGCTTAGAATAATGGATTACAAACTGTGGTTTAAGATTAATCTAAATCATGGTAGTATATATAATGAAGAGAATTACACTATTTACATTTGTTCAAAGCCACTTATAAAGACAGGAAGATGATAGCAGATTACATGCTAAAAATAGTAGTACCAGTAGAAAAATTCGCTTTTCACCTTTACATAAGTACTAACATAAATACTGCTTGGGACTGAAAACATTTGGGAAGATGAAATGAAAAACTTTACTTCACATAAATTATAAGTGGGAAATTTCCCTTTTACAAGGAAGATTTATATTGATTATAAACCTAAAGCATCCATTTTCATATTATATATAAATTAATTATCTTTTACCTTTACTTGGTATGGAACCATCTAATCAAACTACAACATGGATCCTATAGACTTTTTAGTAGACTTATTCATACTCCTGAAGTTATTTTTGTTTTAGTGACTAAATAAGAATTACCTTGTTCTCTCAGAGGGAAGGTACTCAGAACTCCAAGGAAAGGCAAGAAATGTAATTTATATCAAAGAAGAAATGTACCTGTTCAAATTATTAGGGATACAAACCATTTTGCAAAGGGAAGAGTAAATGTAAATCACCTTTAAAAATCATTTTTAGATCCTCTGTCCTTAAAATGACACACCATATAGTCTGTGGAGGACAGATATGGTGGTGGGAACGATATCTCAATGTCCAATGTTAGAATGGTTCCATTCTTACTGTGTTCTATAATAAATGGGGTACTGAGAAATTCAAAAATTTTTAGTTAATATTTCAAAACAGAAACAGAATCATGATAGAACTATTCTAATTAGTTTACCATGCTCTATTGGAGGCATGGTATGATACAGGACTAAAGAGCAGAAACCTGAAATCAGCATATTTGGGTTTAAGTCCTGGTTCTGCCATGTTGTAGCTGGATATCTGTGCAAGTTAACTCCCTGACTCTTCATTTCCCCTTCTGTAAAATGAGGATAATATTACTCCCTACCTCACAGGGTTGTTGTGAGAATTAAATATGTAAAATGCTTAGAACAGTTCCTGGCATATATTATAGTAATTACCATATAACAACTATCATTACCTCAACTTGCAGGAGAACGTTTTTTTTTTTTTTTTTTTTTTTTTTTTTGAGACGGAGTCTCGCTCTGCCACCCAGGCTGGAGTGCAGTGGCCAGATCTCAGCTCACTGCAAGCTCCGCCTCCTGGGTTTATGCCATTCTCCTGCCTCAGCCTCCGGAGTAGCTGGGACTACAGGCGCCCGCCACCTCGCCCGGCTAGTTTTTTGTATTTTTTTAGTAGAGACAGGGTTTCACCGTGTTAGCCAGGATGGTCTCGATCTCCTGACCTCGTGATCCGCCCGCCTCGGCCTCCCAAAGTGCTGGGATTACAGGCTTGAGCCACCGCGCCCGGCCGAGAACATGTTTTTAGAATATTTTAAATTTGGATATTGCAACTTAATAGAGGAGTGATAAAATTTTAAAAAGGAAGGACACCAATACATAAAGAAACTCTTTAAACAACCAGAAGTATCCCAGTGAAATCTTGATCCAAATCATAAAATGTACTGTTGACAATGTAAAAGAGAACACACATGTGCCAAATCAATACACTGAAACAGTACTGTGAAAACCTCAATTAGTCATAACTTTAAATGGTTTAGAATGCATTACTGCACATTAGAACAAGGAAGAAAGAGTAACAAGCTGGAGGATTAAACAAAAACATTTTCTGTGACTCAGTTTGTAATTAATTTCTCACTACTTATATATATAGTCCTAAATGAGAAAACTGATGTTTTTGAATACAGCTCAGAAAGTACAAGTGAACCCAATTGTGCCGTACTGACTGGAGCAAGAAATAATACTAATTAATTTTTCAAAATATCTTCAGGAAGGAGTTAACTGAACTGAATCATTTAGTTAAGCAATCACTATGTTAAAGCGACTTAGTTAATGCAACTTTACTTTATATAAACTGACCCACTGGAGCATATAGAAGATTAGCAGTCAATATAGGAGCTCCACAGAAGTGTTCATGAATCTGTGGTGTAACGCTACTTCCTCCTTAATAAAAGTAGAGAAATCTTACTTAGCTTAAAACCTAGTTTATAAAAGTCGGTTACTTGAAAGGATAAACAAGACTGACAGACCACTAGCTAGATTAACAAAGAAAAAAAGAGTGAAGACCCAAATAAACACAATAAGAAATGTCAAAGATGACAATTACAAGAGATTCCACAGGAATAAAAAAGATCTTCACACTATTACAAGTACCGCTATGCACACAAAGTAGAAAATCTAGAGGAAATGGATAAATTGGAACAAAGGCTTAAAAAAATCTTAGGGTTTATGCGTGTGTGTGTCGGGGCGGGGGTGGAGTTTACTATGAAAGTAACATTTTTGTTTTCAGCTAACCCCCGTATATATAAAGCCATTATTTGGAGTAAGTATATATGTGGAAATGGAAACACACAACCTCCCTAGATTGAACCAGGAAGAAATTGAAATTCTGAACAGACCAATAACAAGTTCTGAAATTGAATCAGTAATAACAAACCCACCAACTGAAAAAAGCCCTTGACCAGATGGATTCACAGCCAAATTCTACCAGATGTACAAAGAAGAGCTGGTACTAATCCTACTAAAACTATTCTAAAAAAGCAATCGAGAAAGAGGGCCTCATCCCTAACTTATTCTACAAGGAAAACATCATTCTAATACCAAAACCTGGTAGAGACACAACAACAACAACAACAACAACAACAACAACAAAACTACAGGCCAATATCCCTGATGAACACAGATACAACAATCCTCAACAAAACACTAGCAAACTGAATCCAGCTGCACATCAAAAAGTTAACTCACCACAATCAAGTAGGCTTTATTTCTGGGATGCAAGGCTTGTTCAACATACGCAAATCAATAAATGTGATTCACCACATAAACAAACAAACAAAAAGATCATCTCAATAGATGCAGAAGAAGTTGCAATAAAATCCAACATCTTTTCATGATAAAAACCTTCACTAAACTAGGTATCAAAGGAACATACCTCAAAATAAGAAAGAGCCCTCTATGACAAACCTACAGCCATACAGCCAACATCATACCAAATGGGCAAAAGCTGGAAGCATTCCCCTTAATGCAATAAGACAAGGATGCCCAATGTCACCATTCCAATTTAACAGAGTACTGGAAATCCTAGTCAGAACAATCAGAGAAAGAAATAAAAGGCTTCCAAATAGGAAAAGAAGTAATCAAATGATCTCTTTTCACTTACTATTCTATACCTAGAAAACCCTGAAGACTCTGCCAAAAGGCTCCTGGAGCTGATAACTTTGGTAAAGGTTCAGGATTTAAAATCAATGTACAAAAATCAGTAGCATTTCTATACACCAGTAATATTCAAGCTGTGAGCCAAATCAAGAATGCAATCCCATTTATAACAGTCAAAAAAGAGTAAAATACCTAGGAATGCATCTAAGTTAGTTTAAGATTTTTACAAGGAGAACTACAAAACACTGCTGAAAGAAATCAGAGATGACACAAACAAATGGAATAACATTCCATGCTCATGGACTGGTAGAATCAGTATAGTTAAAATGGTCATACTACCCAAAGCAATTTATAGATTCAGTACTATTCCTATCAAACTACAATGTCATTTTTTACAGAACTAGCAAAAAGCATTCTAAAATTCATATGGAACCAAAAAATGCCCCAAATAGCCAAAGCAATCCTAAGCAAAAAGAACAAAGCTGGCAACATCACATTACCCCAAATCAAACTATACTACAGGCTACAGTAACCAAAACAGCATGGTATCAGTACAAAAAACACACAATGGTACAGAATGGAGTCCAGAAATACAGACACAAACCTACAGCCATCTAATCTACACAAAGTTGATAAAAATAAGCCATAGGAAAAAGACTCCCTATTACATTAATGGTGCTGGGATAACTGGCTATCCATGTGCAGAAGAATGAAACTGGACCCCTACCTATTGCCATACAAAAATTAATAAGATGGATTAAAGATGTAAATGTAAGACCTCCAACTATGAAAATCCTAGAAGAAAACCTAGGAAATCACCTTCTCGACACTGGCCTTGGCAAAGAATTTATGACTAATCCCCAAAAGCAACTGCAACAAAAACAAAAATTGACAATAGGACCTAATTAAACTAAAGAGTTTCTGCAAAGCAAGAGAAACTATCACAGACAATCTACAGAATAGGAGAAAATACTTGCTAACTATGCATATGACAAAGCCCTAATATCCAGAGTTTATATGGAACTTAAATTAACAAGCAAAAATAACCCCATTAAAAATGGGCAAAGGACATGAGCAGACACTTCTCAAAAAAAAAAAAAAAAAAAAAAAAGGACATACATGTGGCCAACAAACATATGAAAAAATGCTGATTGTTAATCATCAGAGAAATGCAAGTCAAAACCACAGTGACACCACTGTGGAAAGAAGTTTGGAGATGTTTCAAAGAATTAAGAATTTACCATTCAACCTAGCAATCCTATTGCTGGGCATATACCCAAAGAGAAATAATTCATTCTATCAAAAAGACACATGTACCCATATGTTCACTGCAGCACGGTTTGCAATAGCAAAGACATGGAACCAACCCAGGTGCCCATCAACAGTGCACTGGATAAAGAAAATGTGGTATTTATATGCCATGGAATACTATATAGACACAAAAAGAATGAAATCATGTTTTCTGCAGCAACATGGATATAGCAGGCGGCCAGTATCCTCTATGAACTAATGCAGAAAACCAAATACTGTGTTCTCATTTATAAATGGGAGCTAAACATGGAGTATGCAGAGACATAAAGATGGGCACAGACACTGGGAAATAAAAGAGTGGGGACAGAGGAAGGGAGGCACACGTTAAAAAGCACCTGTTAGGTACTGTGCTTACTTCCTGGATGAAAGGTTCAATCGTACTCCAAATACCAGCATCATACAATGTATCTTAGTAACAAACCTGTACATGTACCCCCAGAATCTAAAATATAAGTTGAAAATAAGAGAGAAACCACTAGATTGGGTTTATCAACTTAAAAAAATTAGTTAAATAATATTTGGTAATAAATCTGATAATGCCATAAGACTGTAAGTTTCATTTGACTGTTTATACTAAAAACAAAGCCATATTTTGGATTGATTATAATATACCTTAAAATGAAATGAATAAAAACATTTAGTTACAAGAGAAAACAAGCAAGTTAAAAAAAAAATTAGGATCACCATTAAAAATCTTATCCGTTCTTAAATGCTAGACACTTGAAGCAGTGAAGGCCACTCCCTTAAAATAAATCTTGAGATTTACTTGGTATGGGGCAAGAGTATAAAAATACACCACTTGCAGTCCTAAGTTACATTTATGGAGAGACTTGGGCAAAGTTACTCTGGGGTTATCATTGAAACTTCTTGGCTTAGGGGAAGCACTCTGATGAACAAGAGAATATTTCTGAAGGTTGTAAAAAAAAAAAAAAAAAAGTGTGAAACACATGGCTCATCTATATTGTAAGTATTAGGGTCTGCCAAAGATTGCTGGCAAACATACATACCAGGCCAAATACAGATTTTATGTATACTGGGGTTAGTTCAATACAAAAATGATACTTTTACAGTAAAACCACACACACAAACCCTAAGAACTTTTTTAAGCCTTTCTTTCAATTCATCTACAAGTAGAAGTGGATCAACTATATGATATGTGCCACACAGTACATATCATAGTATGAAATAACAAGTTAGAATTTTCTTCTACCACATAGTATAAAAATGGATATAAAGTAAATCATGGCCCTACTCAAAGGTGTTTTTAATAATATGAGGGTCCAAAAAGTAGAAGAATGTATGTCAAAAGACTAACATGTAGTAGTTTTTAACAAATGCCAATTTCTACACTAACTGGATATGTTATAATGACAATTTATAAGAGCATATAATTGGTTATTTTTAATACAATATTTTGAGAAACTGCAGCCTAAATTGTATGCTTAAATTTTATTCATGTAAGAAAAATTTCTCATGTCCAACAAAAGATTCAACTGGAAATGACAGTGATGGCATAATTAATAGAAAAATCAGATGTCAGTCACTGCCTTGGGTCATCTTCTAGTGCAGTAAGGGCAAAGGGCACTGCAATTGCTATTAAACTGTAAGAGGGAGGAAAGCACGGACAAATTTCGTAGCCTAGTCCATCAAAATCATTACTTTGTAGTTGAGGTATCTTTTTTGTTTTGATGAAAGAAGTCCCTTGTAGTTTGGATAGGGAGAAATTGCCCAGAAAAACATTATATGCTTAAAGCTCCAAAGATCTTAAACTTCACATGTATTCAGAAAAGCATCTAAAAATGTTACTGGGTAAGCAACCACAATATATTAGAGGTACAACAAAATTTTATTTGGGTTTGTCCTTTGAGCTTATTCAAAATCTATTTCTAAATATAAAATAGCTAAAATGAAGAAATGAAGATTAGAGAAAATTGGGACCAGAGACAGTAACCCAAAGGGCACTAAAAACTCAAGTGTCTTAATATATATTTAAATGGTCAAAGTATATTACATACATAGGAGATTAGAAAGCAGCAAGATGAAACTGGGTAAAATCTGGGCAGAGATCTGGTATATAAGAAAGTGGGGAATACTGTATTTATTTATAACAAAAATAAACTACCCTTGTGGAACTTAAAGCAAACTTCTGTGTGCATTTTTTAGTTAATCTCTGCAGTTTTTATAACATTTACAAGAAAGTGGGCAGTTATCATTTTATGTAAATCAATGTTTATCATGCTGACACTCTGCAGTTAAGTTTAAATAGCCTGGGCAAACCTAGATAGAGTTCTGTGTGTAGTTTGGGGAATTAGACTCTTCATAGTCATACCCATAAATCTATTTTCTATTTACCAAGATGTACATAAACAGTGTGTGCTAGATAGCACCAACAATTAGTCTCTCCTATCAAAAGAACCACATAGGTCAGTTGCAGTGGCTCACACCTGTAATCCCAGCACTCTGGGAGGCCACATTGGGAGGATCACATAAGGCCAGGAGTTAGACACCAGCCTGGGCAACATAGCAAGACTCTTTTGTCTCTACAAAAAACTAAAACAAAAATTAAAAAAAAAATCAGCTGGGTGTGGTAGTATACATCTGTAACCCTATGGGGTGGGAAGATGGCTTCAGTCTTAGGAGTTCAAGGCTGCAGTGAGCCATGTTCATGCCACTGCACTCCAGCCTGGGTGACAAGAGTTAGACTCTGTCTCTAAAATAATCATCATCATCATCATCATCATAAAAAGAACCACATGGTTTCCATTCTCTCTCAGTACTGCCTGCCATCTCTTATCTGGAGGACCGCCATATTCATTTAATTGGTCTCTCCATGTAAGATTAGTCTTTGTAAAATACAAATCTGATCATGTCTCTGCCCTTATTTTTCATCTGTCTAATTCCTACTCAGCTTGTAGATTTAAAATTCAATGTTACTTCTTCCTTGACTTCCAAGGAACTAGGTGACCTTCCGCTTGTTCCTGTGGCCTTATGCTCTCTATGGTGTGCCATGCTATTTTGTGACTGATTCTGCAACCTAACTAGCCAGTAAACTACTTGAATACAGGCACTATTTTACTCATTTTATATCCAGTGACTGCTTTGTTGGTGCGTATTTGCTGAATAAAAGTGCTAATCTCACAATAAATACTAAGCATATGTGTTATTAGATCACACACTACCTTCACAGAACTTACAATTTCAACCACAGCAGAATTCCAAACTTTCTTCAGAGGAAAATTTTTTAATGCTGAGATCAGTGTTAATTATACAACTTGTTATATAAACAGGGATATGAAACTCTAACTTACAACTAGTTTCAGGTTTCTATTTTTTTTCTCCCCCTGGGATGGAGTCTTGCTCTGTCGCCAAGCTGGAGTGCAATGGCATGATCTCGGCTCACTGCAACCTCTGCCTCCCGGGTTCAAGCAATTCTCCTGCCTCAGCCTCCTGAGTAGCTGGGATTACAGGTGCATGCCACCACGCCCAGCTAATTTTTGTATTTTTAGTAGAGACAAGGTTTCACCATGTTAGCCAGGATGGTCTCGATCTCTTGACCTCATGATCTGCCTGCCTTGGTCTCCCCCAAAGTGCTGGGATTACAGGTGTGAGCCACTGCGCCCGGCCCAGGTTTCTTCTTTACTTGAAAACCAAAACAAAACCCATCCAGTTCTTCCTTGAGATTTTTTTTTCCCACACCCCCCTTGAAGATCTGTAATAAAACATAGATCTCCAAGTAAAATGTGTGCTTTTAAAAGGCAAACAGAAAAATGGACATGTAAATATGTATGATACAGAAACATTCCCAACCCTAGGGAACAGTTTTGAGGCTGAAAAAAGGAGTAAGAATAATAAAGTTGCTGCATGTTGTATAAGTTTCATTATTATATAATTTCCTTTCTTCGTATATAGTCTGGCTGTACTGAATTCAGTGTGTGTAAGAACTGGTGGATAAACAGAGTATGACATACTCATGAAAAAAAAGTTCCCATTTTTATTGAGCAGTAACATTATGCTAGTCAAGCATATGTATGCTGAACTGACTACATTATTACATCTGCTTACTTGTATCTTCAAAAGTAAAATGACAAATTTTTATAAGCAACAGAGACAAACAATTGCTTTCAGATATTTACATTACCTTCCAGGTTCATTCCAGCCTGAAGACATTTTCGATAGCGGCATGCTGGGCAGTTTTTTCTTCGAATTTTATCGATGATGCAATCATTCCTTCCAGCACATAGGTAATTGTGCTGTCCTATATGGAATAAAAGGCACTGTTAAAGTTTCACAGGTCTTCAAAGATATTTTTTATGGAGAGCCTCTATCTGTTTTTGTTTCCGGTGGAATGTAACCAAGGCACCCACAGGTATTGATTAGGGAAGGGTTCTTGCCCACATTGCCATTATGAGGTTGAGAGATCAACAACAAAAAGAGTCTCCCTTTTTCTGTTCAACAAACTGAAAACAGTGCAATGAAAAACCTTACTGCAGTATTCACATATAAAAAAAAGTACACAAATCATCAGTGAACCACTTAATAAATTTTTACAAACCAAGAACTTTTATGTAATCAGGTTAACAGATCAAGAAACAGAACAGTACCCCAACAAGCCCCCTTTCTGCCCAATTCCAGCCAGTACCCAACAAGGGTAACTACTTTTTTGACAAACTGTGTTTTCAACAGTTTGATAGATGGTGGTTCTTTTTTTTTTTTTTTTTTTTGAGATGGAGTCTTGCTCTGTCGCCCAGGCTGGGAGTGTAGTAGTTTAGTGGCATGATCTCAGCTCACTGCAACCTCTGCCTCCCGGGTTCAAGCGATTCTCCTGCCTCAGCCTCCTGAGTAGCTGGGATTACAGGTGCGTACCACCACGCCTGGCTAATTTTTGTATTTTTAGTAGAGACAACGTTTCACCATGTTGGCCAGGATTGTCTCGATCTCATGACCTCATGATCCACCCGCCTCAGCTTCCCCATGTACTAGGATTACAAGCATGAGCCACCGCGCCCGGCTGACAGATTGTGTTTTAAACACATAATAGTTTGGGGTAGATGGTTAACTGTATCAGGTTCAATTCTTTGTAAAGAATAGGCCACAAAATTGACGACTGGACTATAATTCACCTTTGTTCAGAGCTGCTCTCCAATGCCAAATATCTGTACCAGCTGTTTCAATTTCTTTTTGTACTCTATAAGTTTCCCAGCTTCTTTACTTGGATGCAAAATGGAAGCACTAACCCAATTCTATCTCCTATAAAGCAAAAGTAGGATCAATGGATACATCCATTGTTCAAGCAGTTATAATACAAAAAAGTTATACCTTATAAGGAATCTCTAAATCATTGTCCCACAGTTAACAGAAGAAAAAAATAGAAAAAAAAAATCACCCACTTATAATAAAAAATTCCAAAGTTTTGTTTATATCCAACTGAAATGTCAGGATGTGCACATTATGCCAATATTGATTTCTTTATCCCAGGTATGTCTTTTTTTTTTTTTTTGAGATGGAGTCTCGCTGTGTCTCCCAGACTGGAGTGCAGTGGCGTGATCTCAGCTCACTGCAAGCTCCACCTCCCAGGTTCACGCCATTCTCCTGCCTCAGCCTCCCGAGTAGCTGGGACTACAGGTGCCCGCCACCACACCCAGCTAATTTTTTGTATTTTTAGTAGAGACAGGGTTTCACTGTGTTAGCCAGGATGGTCTCGATCTCCTGACCTTGTGATCCACCCGCCTCGGCCTCCCAAAGTGCTGGGATTATAGGCGTGAGCCACCACGCCCGGCCCCAGGTATGTCTTTTGTGCAGCTAAGACTCTGAGCTATAGGATCAGAGGCACTGTACCTTCATAAGATAAAAATAGCCCTTTGTGGTTATTAGCATGAAGTTGGACACGTCTATCTATCTGTTTCTTATCTATAAAATGAGGAGTTTTAACTAGTATTCACTATTTCACAACACATGGCCACGTACAACTAATAGTCATTTCCTGTCAATCCATTCATTCATGCCTTGACTCATTTATTTATTTATTTTTAGACAAGTTCTTGCTATGTCGCCTAGGCTGGAGTACAGTGGTGTGTCATAGCTCATTGCAGCCTGAATCTCCTGCTTTAGTTTCCTGAGTAGCTGAGACTACAGGCACGATGCCTGGATAATTTTTTTTTTTTTTTTTTTTTTTTTTTTTTTCCTGTATAGACAGGGTATTGTTATATTGCTCCGGCTGGTCTCAAACTCCAGGTCTCAAGCAATCCTCCCATCTTGGCCTCCCAAACTGCTGGGATAATAGGTGTGAGCCACAGTGCCCAGCCCATTTTCCTGACAACCCTTCTGATAAGAGAATGAGACATCTTATTTTGGAGTTCCTATGTCTTCTACTACTAAGTTCCCTTTCTAACTGATAGAAAGATGAGTCTTCAAGTCAGCTGAAATTTTGTGAGATTGTTTTGTTTACATGGTATTTATTTGTGTGGTTAAAATCTATTTTTGGCAAGTAATTCTGGTTTTCTATTTATGGTAGGTGTGGTAGCCAGCCTCCCAAGATGGCCCCCAGTGATCTCTGCCTCCTTGAATGCATGGTCTTATGTAGTCCCTTTCCGTCCTTCACCAGGATTGGTCTATGTGGCCAATAAAATACGGCAGAAGTGATGGCATGTTACATGTGAAATCAGATAATAAAAGAGAGTAGTTATGCTGCATTGATCACATACTCTCTTGGATCATTTGTTACGGGGGATATAAATTATAACACTACTCATGTTACTCCACAGAGACCGCAAGGATGCCAGCTTTGGCTAGTGTAGTAGTCCCACCTACTGATAAGAGTCAAAAGTAAAGCCCACCCCTGACTAGTGCAAAGCTCCAAATAAAGTGCAACAACTTGCTAATAACCATATTATACAATGCCAATTTTGAGCGATAACCTATAACTCTAGCAGGTATTAAGAATGGAGTGCTAAGTGTATGATGTAAATAATACAAGTTGCATCTTTATAATTGTTTAAGAAAGTGTTCCAAAATATGTATCTGGGCTTTAAGGCATATTTCTGTTGTGTCTGGATAGAAAAACAGAAGAATTATTGAGTTAGGTTATCAAAGGACTGCAGAATTTCAGAGCTGTAAAGGGCCTTTGAGAACATTAAAATCCAAATAAAGGAAGAAACAGAGCAAAAACTTAACATATTCTACAATTTAACCTTTCTTATTAATCATGTAATCTCACCATCATACTTCACTTAAATACTTAAATAACAAACATTTAATAGTATAGCTAATAGTCAATTCAATTTTACCTAAAAACAAGTATGGGAATTTAATTTTAAAGCAGGGATTAAGCACAGAGGGTATATGGCCTGAACTGGTCTTCTATAAAAGGGAGGTATGTTTAGCTTTGTTTTCTGTTCTAATTGCACTTGGGATGCTTTTAGGTAGGGCATGTGTGCAATCTCTAATACTAACATGTGCCCTCCTCCCCACAACTGTATTACATTTAGCCAAAATGACACATAATTGGTCTCTATAAGCATCTGAATTTGTACCATTTTAAAGAATTTTAATTCAAATGGAGGAAAGTAAACATTTTTAATAGCCATATTTAAGGCTTCATTGTGAAATTCACCTTCAAAAATCAGTTTGTCAGTATTTATTATATACAGTACAGATGCTCTTTAAGACGAAGTTACATCCAGATAAACCCATTAGAAGTCAATAGTGCATTTTTCGATTTAAGATATTTTCAATTCACAATGGGTTTACCTGGAGGCAACCCCACTGTAAGCTGGGGAGCATACTGAATGCATATCACTTTCCCACCATCATAAAAGTTGAAAAATCATTAAGTCAGGGACTGTCTTACTGTTATCACTGCATTTATATCATGGAAATACTTAGGCAGTTAAGAAAGTGAGTAGTAAAGTGAGGACACGAAGATGCTTCCGTCTTTTGCGTATGTGTTAAATATAATCCACTTTATTAGGAAGCATTGCACTAGGCAGGGCTGGGCTTTACTTTTGACTCTAATCAATAGATGGGACTACTACACTGGCCAAAGCTGGCATCCTTGTAATCTCTGTGGTGTAATATGAGTAATTTTGTAATTTGCTAATGTTTTAAAAAGTAAAACAAAAGAAAATGACTCATCTAACTCATGGATATGCAAACACAACATGAGACAAAGAATCCTCATAGAGTGAATGAATAGTAAATATGTTTCTTTAAAAATTAATATAATCACAGCTTTAGGCCACACTGCTTTCAAACTTTAGAAATAACTAAATTATATGACTTTTTTTTTCCAAGAGGAGTCACTGGTAACATTAGGAAATTTTAGACTCTCTTCTAATAGGTTTGCTATGGAATGAATTTCTCCTTTAGGGAGATAATGCTGTTGCCCTGTCAGCAGTCTGAATCCATAACAAAGTAAGATTTATATTAATACAACATTTATATAGTGAAATATCTTTCTCTAAAATACTTTTCCTGACCTCCTCAGGTCGAGTTTCTCTCTCCCTCCTCCGAATTATAATCTCTGCACCTTGTCACTGTTAACCCATCTTTCACTTCAGTGGAGTGTGACTTCCCAGAGGGTAAGGATCAGGTCTTATTGGTATTTATACCACTTAGCACAGTGCCCTGGCTTAATAGAAAAAAAATGAATAAGAAATGAAATGAATGTCTTTTTTTTCCTGTCACAGTTCTCACTGTGTCTCACATTTTTGCCAGGCCAGTATAGGTGGGGACTTTGAAACCTATTAGCTTATGGAAGTTAAAGCCCATATTTCTAATGCAATGAACATTATGTTATGCCCAAACTTAACACCATCATTTCATATGATAATACTTTCTTATAGTGTTACCTTATGCTCCCTGACCAAACTCCCAGGCATCAACTTATACTTTTCTATTTTATTCTAGATCTTTTTGTGTCGTTGTTTTAAATAATTTACTGCACATTAGAGGACCTAGAAGCCACCCTCCTCTCCCCTCTTAACTGATATTTAGCCTTCATGGGCTTTGCATATAATGGAAATTTCAAAATCCACCCTGAGAAATGAAAACCAAGTAGAGGAAAAATAAAACTCTTCAAAACACACACTACCTTCCACTGCTCTTTTGAAGAAAACTTTACAGCTTCCACAAGTTAAGACTCCATAATGACATCCTGATGCTTCATCAGAGCACACCAGGCAGAGTTTCGGAGGTGGTCCTGTTGTTGCTGTTGAGGAACTGGATGGAGGAGAGCTTACATCTGGTCTCATGCTGGGGCTAAAGAAGGGGAAGAACAGTGTTATGATTTAACTGTCAAAGAAATATCAAAATACAGTTCTCTTAGCTTTTCATTTCATAGTCAGAATGCGCACACTGACCTCTGGCTTCAAGTGCTAGCAGGCACTAAAATATCCTATCTAAATATATTCAAATCATGTTATAATCTTCTTTAAACAAAATTAAGAATGAGGTCATTTCTTTTGAAGTGCCTCCAAAATAGAATGGTGTGGTTCTGGTTCGATTTGTTTATTTTTATAATCACCTTTATTAAGGTGTCACACACAATAACATTTACTGTTTTCTAAATCTATAATTTATGGCTTTTGTTAAATATTCACATAACTACTATCACAATCAGGACAGAGGATATTTCCATCATCCCAAAAAGATGCCTCCTATGCCTTTAATTGCTTAGGACATAATTTTTTTCCTAATTTTAAGATCTTATACAGGCATCTTTTAAAATTCAATCAAGCGGCATTACAATTCTACTCATGTTTCCCACTAGAGTCAAAATGTTTTTACAATCTTAAAAGTTTTGTCCCATGTCTCTCAATTCCTAATATCATCTTGGCTGAAACCACAATTTCATATGACTCAGACAAGACTGATCCAGAAACATTTTCTGTAACCTTCCTGTCCGGCTTGTAGTAAGACTGGACAAAGCACTAGGCTTTCAAAAGTGAGTTCCATTCTGCCCACTCCACTCTGTGACTATTTGGCCTGAAGAAAAAGACAGAAATATGAATCTGCTTCTTTTTACTAGTCTCTAACATTTTTCATTTTCTCACCACAAAGAGTGCCGGTCTAGTGATTACTAGGTGTTTAAAAGATAATTTTTTGTTTTAAAAATTTTCAATCTCAAAGAAAAGTTGAAAGAATTGTACAATAGATATATAGTTTTTACCAGTATTCACCAATTCTTAACATTTTGCTACATTTGCGGATAAAGATGTATTTTTATAAACCAACGAAACAGTGATCTTTTTATTACTGGAGGAAAAATTAATTACTGCATTTCATATTACATGATACAATGGTTTTCAATGTTGTATCTTCCTAAGGAATTTTCCTCTTACGTGTTGACTTCAGAACTAGAACTGTATTATGCAGCTAAAATGATTTTGTTGCCTTCTGCTTATAATTAGAGACTGCCTATTCCATTTTTGGTTGTGTTCTTAAGCAAATCTTCAAAAACATGGATGCTGGCAACCTGCTGATTCTGGAATTCTACATACTAAAGTCTGTTTTGCTTATCATCTATACAAGTTCATAAACATACTAGTACCACTCTCTAAACTTTTCTTAATTTGCCTTTTCTCTAAAAGAGATGGCACTTAGAAATAAACTTAAATTGGGTGTTAGTTGTCTCTGTTATCCTTTATTATCGCTTTCTTTTATTTATTTCAGCCAATAACAGTAGTAAATCTCAATTACAAATATGTTTAAACTAATTCACAGAGGAAAGTAACAAAAATTTTTTCTACTTATCAGTCTGGTTATAAATTACATTTATCAAGTAACATATTTTGTTGCTATTGTTCTCTTTAGGAATAAAAAGTTAAAAGGTAGTAATTGTAGAATAACAATTTCTTTTATAAATGTTCCCTTAAGTAATTAAGCCAGTAAATTCAAATGCTCCCCCTAAATTCTGTCCTCAAATGAAGCTTCCTGAATCTTGCCAACAGTCTGCTTACCTAACAGCCTTAGTCACCAGGACAGCATTCCCACCACCCTAATTCTGGGAAAAGGCTCCAGGGTTTCACATTGTTCTCTGAACACTGTTAAGAATTTCTAGAGGCTTCTGTATTACAAGGCATTGATTCCCTGCTAGATTTGGGTGAGTGGACTGACTACATGTTGAAAGCCTGTAACAGAAGAGAATAACCTGAAATGACTCTGCTGTAGGTCCGGCACAGGCCACCCGTGCTTAATGGAAACTTGTGACTAATGTAGAGGAGCTGCTTTGGGCCAGAGTTTTACAGAGAAGTAGGAAGGTCCTGGAACAGGGAATGGTGCAACAATGTGTTGGGGAAGCAAAAACCTCTCTGGCTTCTATTCTGAAGATACTCCTATTCTTGCTCAGCCAATCTCTGTCACCTGACAGCTATTTTTAGGAACCAACCAGTTGTTTGTATATTAGTTTACAGAAAATGAGTGCATTGTTTAAAGGTTAGGACGGTATTCTGCAATGTTTCCCCAAGGAATTATATATACACACATATGCATAAATAGTATGTATTTATATTTTAAATAATAGTTTGTAGTACTTTGTAGTTTCAGCTCTCAATAACCCTGTGAAAATGACGTCATCACCCCTGGATGCAGTCATACAGGCCGTGGCAGGTGGCTGATCGGGGAGCCTATCTATGGTGAAGTTGACATGTTTTAGATCCCAACTGTACCACTTCACAGCTTCTGTTACCTTGGATAGGTATCTACCACTTTGACCCCTGTGTTTCCTCATCAGTAAACTGGGAAGGGTATCACCTGTGTGTGTGTTGTGACAATAAGATAACACATAGAAAATCTACTACAAGTTCCTGCTTCAATACATGTTCATGTTCCTTTTTCTTTTTCAGAAACACTGAAGATTTTATGAGTAAGTATTATATAAGCGGAAGGTGGTATTAAGTCTAAATCCTAGGACCGTATTTCCCACATTCTTAGATATTGGAATATATGCAAAACATGTTTAGGGCACTCAACTGTAAGCTACAGATGACAAGGGAAAGTAAAACTGAAATGAACAAATGGATTGATAATACAGTAGCTAAAAATCTGGAACCTTAATCAGGCTTTTGGCATCCCTTCAGGCAGTCATTCTGGGCTACATCAGATAAGAACTGAGTACATGGAAAGCTGCCAGATGTACCATAGATATTGGTGAAAAAAATCAATTTTTGTCATACAAATAGGAGGACTAAGATGGCCTATAATGAACACCACTGGAAAAAATGGATGAATGCTAAATGGTATTCAGTTACAAGTTTGATATTGTTAAAAGGGCTAGGGTACAATAAAACAGTCAGAACTCAAGAGAAAACTATATGGAATTGACATCTTTTATTAAGGATACATGGCAGAAGGAACCAAAAGTACACTATAGTAAGAGTGCATATTTCACCCCCTTTGAATGGGAAAGCTAAAATGTCCTGGTCTTAAGGGCATCATTATCTGTAATAGTTGCTGATTGCTCAATGTGTGTTCACAGCTATGCCAAACATTCTGAGAATGTTAAAAAGTTCCATTATGAACTACTGCTAGGGTGCTTGCTTTTAAGTGAAGAACCCTTGGAACAAAATGCCTTGTTCCAGGTGAATACCTGAATGCTGGTGGTTCCCAATCAGAATGGCAAATGTAGTGGAAACCGAATAATTCCTGAAGCTGAGCTTATGTTAGAGTTCAGAGAGAGAAAACCATGCATAAAGCTAGATATGTCTACTTAATCTTCTCGCAAGCAAAGCAATTGCCACAAGGAGGATTACGGGTGAAAGTCATGGATGGATTATGAGTTAATCACACACCTTGAGAAGCATGTAAAATGTGCAGGTAAATTACACCCATTCATTCAGGCAGACATTTCCTGGCACCTGAATGAAAGGCAGGCACTGTGAGGATCCAGTATCATGCTACAAATGATAACAAACCTTGAAACTCTGGTCTAGGAAGGAGTATCAGAGTATTTTGTAGCCGCCTCTTGTGTCTCAGTACTATTACGAAGAGAATCAACTTTACATACAGACAAATCTGGGTTCAAATCCTAGCTCCAGTGCTCTAATAGCTGTGACAGTGGCTAGCTGACTTAACTTCTTTGAGTCTGTTCCCTTATTAGTGCCATTTTAGGGGGTTTGTGTGGATTATATATATTAGAGTTATATAAAGCCTTGTTACATACTTGTGATCATCACACAATAGGTTTCTACCCTACCCCCAAGGATTATCTTTTCTTCTTGCTTCCTGGAGGATCTCAGGGAAAGAGAAGTGCTACAGTCTTCCCTGTGAGCCTGCAGAAGGTTAATGGTCCTCCAGAAACTTAAGTTCAGGTAATTATAGATTTCCTTTTGTTGATACTACACCAACATTTGACAATTTAGCTTTTTAAAGGTTTTAGTATTGCAATGTGGAATCCAAAACTGTTATCAATGAACTTTTGATTGTTACACTGAAATATGTTAGTCTATCTTGCACTTTGAATGTATCTTTTACCCATGCATGATTTTCTATTATCATGCATTAGTCATTTGGAAAATACTGGTTCACTGAGTTATGCAGATCTTTCAAATGTTGACATAGTTCATAATAGAAAAGAATCACATTTGTCAAGCTCACAGTGGCAGATGCAAGTCTTCAAAAATTCTAATTTTTGCTTGAAACCTGTATTTTATCAATTGGCAACAAATACTTTAAATTGTTTTCCTTAAAGTGCTACGTTTACTCAGTCATTTTTGGGAAAACATCGCCAAATGCCCAAGGCTGAAAACCAGAGTTTATCTCTCATGGTATTCCATGAGAAAAAGGGGGTTAACTCACAGTTTAATCTTATACACACTTTTCTTTGAGACAACTATCAAATGCTATATGTGATATAAGTGGATTATGCATCTTCTCATTTTGTCACAGTGACATGAGAAAGACCACGTGTATTTAAGGGTTGAAATTTAATGTAATTAATAATTTTTTTGCTTCTTCAAACATTTTAAGTGCATGGCAGTGAATATAGTAACTACTGTATACTAAGATGCCAACAGTTTTACTCATCTTTGCTTTTGTACTATCAGTGCAAATGTTGACATAATAAAACGGCAAATAAAGTGTGTGTTACTGTGAAAATAGTCTGCCCTTTCAAGGGAGACTCCCAGGGCCCCATGGACCACACTGGAAGAATTGCTGTTATGGAGACTAGTAAAGTGAAGACTCTAAACCAGACAGGCTACAATTCATAACTTAACTCTACCATGTAATAGCTCGGTGACTTTTTAACCTTTCTCAATCTCAGTTGCCCTACTGCTAATAGGAGTGGTACTGTACTTGACAAAAGGATACAGTATTGCTTACTAAATTAGAGGCTTTCCCTGACAGAGAAAGGGGCAGAGTTGGTAAACTATTACCCAAATGACATGATTCGCTTAGTCTTCAATTTAAGTGAATTAATCAGCAATTTTTCAGTGTAATGCAAGAAACTTGGGAGGAAAAAAAAAAGATACCACCTCAGAAAGCAAGTGTTAATATGGAAAAAAATTCCAGAAATACAGCTGCCATAACTGGATTAATTTTTTACAACTACCAATAGAATGGGTATATTCCCATTGGCTTGTCAAGTTTTTGTGCAAATACCATGGCACTGCAGTTCTCAACAGAGAGTAATTTTGCTCTCTAGGAGACACTTGACAATGTCTGAAAACACTTTTGGTTATCACGGTGGGGGAAATGCTATTGGGATCTAAGGGAGACGAGGCAGGTATGCTGCTAACCATCCTACATCCTGTGGGCACAGGACAGCCCCCACCACAAAGAAGTATCCAGCTTCAAATGTCAATAATGCTGAGGATGAGAAAACCTGGCCATAAAGCTTTTTAAGCAACATAAAGTGGAAAAGAAAAAAAAAAAAAAAAAGGACCAGAAACATTTTAAAACCTTCTAGACTATGCTTAAAAATGCAACAACTGGCCGGGCACGGTGGCTCAAGCCTGTAATCCCAGCACTTCGGGAGGCTGCGGCGGGTGGATCACGAGGTCAGGAGATCAAGACCATCCTGGCTAACATGGTGAAACCTCGTCTCTACTAAAAATACAAAAAACTAGCCGGGCGTGGTGGCGGGCGCCTATAGTCCCAGCTACTCGGAGGCTGAGGCGGGAGAATGGCGTGAATCCGGGAGGCGGAGCTTGCAGTGAGCCGAGATCGTGCCACTGCACTCCAGCCTGGGCGACACAGCAAGACTCCGTCTCAAAAAAAAAAAAAGAAAAAAAAAAATGCAACAACTGCACTACTGAAGCAGCCCTAAACAGTCCACTCAAGAAAAGTCCAAAAAGAGATTCAAAACAGGGCTGAAGCCAAGCTATGGACTATACAGCTTAGTTACCAAGTACAGGATTGGCTTGAGCCAGTAATTTCTTTTTCCCTCTAGCGCTAACACTAAAAGGTAGTTTTTACACATTAAAGTCACCTGCACTTTTCTTATCTTTGTTCAGTAGGAAAAACGTAAATACTCAGCTGCATACACCAGGTGATTATGTTTTCTGACTGCCCATTTATCTCTGCATTAGCTAAAGGATTACTGATTTGTTTGATAATAAGCTATGGAATAGTTTTCAAATCAAATAGAAAAATGCTTTAGGGGAAACCTTTCACAATATTTCTGTTAAATGGTTTTAGCAGAACACATTTTATCTTATTTAACAAGCCAAAAAAGACTGATTATTCTCTTTGCATTTATTGAGAGAGGTTTGTATTGGTTTCAACTTTAGGTTCATATTAAGGTAGCCATCCAAACTCTGCATCATTTATATTCACTCCTCTTGGGGAGAGGGTTACAGCAACAAAACCTATACATTAATAGATTAAGAGAATTTTCAGTAAAGGATTTTTCAGACCTGTAAGACACCAGTGGCCTAGTACTCAGTGTCTCTGGGCTTGGTTTCCTTGTCTGTAAAACGAAGGTCTTGATTTAATTAACTCCAAATAAGCTGGCCATATCTTGCAAGGTGGGTTTGGGGATAGAAAAGTGGAGAGGAAAACACCTGGATCTATAAAGGGTTTCTTAGGTCCTGTGTATTTTATTTGTAGAGAGAATATAATCATGTTATCTAAGCTACTTAAAGTCTAATCTGTTTCACAGAAATAACGTATTTCTTTCTCACTGGAAGAATTAATCCACTGTTTGGTCACTATGTTTGGGTAACTTACTTCCTAACAGCTGTATCCTTTTTGGTTCTTCAAACCAAGTGTCAAAGATGGAGAAAAACAGAGTAAGTCTTGAGACCCGAAGCACTCCCTTCTTAGGCTGTGTGTTCTCAGTCCTGTTTGCTCAGGCTTGCATTAGGGGATGAGAGTTTTAAGGAGAAGCAATAATAGTACATTGAATGGTAAACAGAATACCAAGAACAAGTATGGTAAGAACAAAGACTGAAAACTTTTTCATTGCATGGTTATTTCTAGAATTAAGACTGGATTTTGTTCCCACCTTATGGTTCCTCACACGTAAGAGCATACAAGGATAACAGATGGTTCAGACATTCAGAATTATGAACATGACATCTTCAAAGAAGGCAAGAACATGTTGGAGACAATGGTGAAGTTGTTGCCTGTTTCCAGCAAGGTATCTCGAGCATCTTTGACATGCCATTTGTGTTCACCTCAAGCACAACAGTAACTTATTTCTAAATATTTTATTAGATTCTTAGAGAGATTTGAATTGCTCTATGTTTAGTAATCCAGACGTACATGCAGAGATTTTGCCAATTCTAACCCATCTTCCACATCCTATTTATTACACCGTGTAACACTATGTCAGGACCTTTTCCCTCCCATCCACTCTGACTGCCGCCATTCTAATGTATGCCTTCCCTCACCTCTTGCTTTAACCACTGCAATGGTTGATACTAAGTAGTCCTTCTAGCACTGGCTTCTCTTTCCATTCTATCCCCACACACTGCTAAAACTCTTTTCTCAACATGATTAAAAATCTGAAGGGCTCCTCCACTGTGTATAGAACAAGCTCAATATGGTCCACAATTTGGTTCTTTTTTATTTTTCCAGTCATACGTCTTCTCACTCCCCTACATAATCCATGTAGTTTCTTTATCACTACATGGATCCTGGATCCTAAAATATTTATCAAGGACCTATGATAGAAGTAGCTTTTGCTAAGATCTGTTTTCCTTGTCTGAAGTGTCCACCATGGTATTTCTGATCCATGACAGCTTCTAGACTTCCTAAAACACTGCCATATAGCACTTTGCACAGATGATCCTATGTTACCTTTTGATGTATATGTATCCTGTTTCTATCAATAATTTCTTTTAGGGGCCCATGTCTTGGGTCTCTCCATATCACCAGCGTCTTGTAAAATTTCAGTATATGTTCACTTATTTTGCTTACTTATACTTTATATCTTTATCTGTTTTGCAAAAGAACTCTGAGACAACTAACATGGTAAATATTTATGAGATTATAATCAGAATACAGGTATAACCTCACTATTACTAGGCACTATTATGCAAGCTCTTTCTTTGTATAGATTATCCCATTTAATCCTCTCCATAGACCTATGAGGTGGGTACTATTTTCAGCATTTACAGATGAGGAAACAAGATTTAGAAAAGTTGAGTTGCCTAAAGTGACCTAAGTAACTAGTAAAGTCAGGGTTCAAACCCAGGTCTTTCTGACACCAACATCAGTGTTCTTAAGCAATCGTCTTCCTTCTCCACCATGATAAAGTGTCAGAACTGAGAAGTTGAGGTATATCCAGGCCTTCAACTTGAGAAATAATGCTTTCAACTTTGTAGGTTTGATGTCTTGGTAACATAATACAAAAAAGGTGGCAATTTTTTTCTGTCCCTGCTTCCAATCATGACCTGCAAATGAAGATTTCTGCCCAAATAGGGATTGCCAGACTAGGTCAAATAGGTAAAAACATTTGTCTTAAAATTGTGTGACAATTTGTGTCATCTGACCTAATTTTCAAATGTTCCTCAAACTAATGTATATCTTATATTCCATAATTAGCAGTTCCTAAGTCCTACAAAGACATCTATAAAAACAAATGGAAATGCAGAACAGTTGTGTCTATATTCATATCAATATAAAGGAAGGAAAAAGAACCCTCAGAACCAAACTCAACCTGATTTAAAGCCACACTACCCTTTCCTTCCCTCAAAGGCAAAGGCTTAATTCTTTAATTCTTAGATTCTCACATTAACATGAGAACGTCTTGGTTCCTCTGTCACGCCAGTATACTAGATGAGTTTCTTTTGCTATCGAAATTTCCCTCAGGTTTTCATGCTGCTGCTCTCACTTCATACTCAGGTCCCTACAAATCCACTGAAACAATTTAAAGGAATAATTTTAGGTACAGGACTCCCCACTTATCTGTGGTTTCACTTTTGAGAGTTTCAGGTACCTGCAATCAACAACAGTTTGAAAACATTAAATGGAATAATTCCAGAAATAAACAATTCATAAGTTTTAAATTCTGTGCAATTCTGAGTAATGAGATCTTATGCCTTGGAATGCGAATCATCCCTTTGTCCAGCATATCCACACTGAAGACGCTCCCTGGTGGTTAGTCCCTTACTAGTCATCTGTATTAGTTGTTTTCACACTGCCATGATAAAGATATACCCAAAACTGGGAAGAAAAAGAGGTTTAATTGGACTTACAGTTCCACATGGCTGGGGAGGCCTCAGAATCATGGCAGGAGGTGAAAGGTACTTCTTACATGGTGGTGGCAAGAGAAAAATGAGGAAGAGGCAAAAGTGGAAACCCCTGATAAACCCATGAGATCTTGTTAGTCTTATTCACTATCATGAGAATAGCACAGGAAAGACCAGCCCCCATGATTCAATTACCGCACCCCTTCCCCACCAGGTCCCTCCTATAACACATGGGAATTCTGGGACACACAGTTCAAGTTGAGATTTGGGTGAGGACACAGCCAAACCATATCATTCCACCCCGGCCCCCCCAAATCTCATATCCTCACATTTCAAAACCAATCATGCCTTCTCAACAGTCCCTCAAAGTCTTAGCTTATTTCAGTATTAACCCAAAAGTCCACAGTCCCAAGTCTCATCTGAGATAAGACAAGTAAGTCCCTTCTGCCTATGAGCCTATAAAATTAAAAGCAAGCTAGTGAATTCCTAGACACAAGGGTGGGGGGCAGGGGGTGCCATGCAGTGTCAGAGGTTAAATACAGCTGTTCCAAATGGGAGAAATTGGCCAAAACAAAGGGGGTTTACAGGGCCCATGAAAGTCTGAAATCCAGTGAGGTAGTCAAATTTTAAAGCTCCAAAATGATCTCCTTTGACCTCAGGTCTCACATCCAGGTCATGCTGATGCAAAAGATGAATTCCCATGGTCTTGGGCAGTTCCGCACCTGTGACTTTGCAGGGTACAGCCTACCTCCCAGCTGCTTTCACAGGGTGGTGTTGAGTGTCTGCAGCTTTTCCAGGTACACGGTGTAAGCTATTGGTGGATCTACCATTCTGGGGTCTGGCGGATGACGGCTCTCTTCCCACAGCTCCACTGGGCAGTGCCCCAGTAGGGACTCGATGTGAGGGCTCCAATTCCACATTTCCCTTCTGCACTGCCCTAGCAGTGGTTCTCCATGACAGCCCTGCCCTGCAGTAAAACTTCTGCCTGGGTATCCAGGTGTTTCCATACATCTTCTAAAATCTAGGTGGATGTTCCCAAACCTCAATTCTTGACTTCTGTGCACCCACAGGCTCAACACCATGTTGAAGCTGCCCAGGCTTGGGGCTTCCACCCTCTGAAGCCACAGCCTGAGCTCTACTTTGGCCCCTTTCAGCCACAGCTGGAGCAGCTGGGATACAGGGCACAAAGTCCCTAGCCTGCACACAGCATGAGAACCCTGGGCCTGGCCCATGAAACCACTTTTTCCTCCTGGGCCTCTGGGCCTGTGATGGGAAGGGCTACTTTGAAGGTGTCTGACATGGCCACGGAGACATTTTCCCCATGGTCTTGGGGATTAGCATGAGGCTCCGTGCTACTTACGCAAATATTTGCAGCCAGCTTTAATTTCTTCTCAAAATATGGGTTTCTCTTTTCAACTGCATTGTCAGGTTGCAAATTTTCTGAAGTTTTATGCTGTTTCCCTTTTAAAGCATGAATGCTTTTAACAGCACCCAAGTCACATTTTAAGTGCTTTGCTGCTTAGAAATTTCTTCCATCAGATACCCTAAATCATCTCTCTCAAGTTCAAAGTTCCACAAATCTCTAGGGCAGGGGCAAAATGCTGCCAGTCTTTTCACTAAAACATAACAATAGTAACCTTTGCTCCAGTTCCCAACAAGTTCCCAATATACATCTGAGACCACCTCAGCTTGGACCTTATTGTTCCTATCACTCTCAGCATTTTGATCAAAGCCATTCAACATGTCTCTAAGAGGCTCCTAACTTTCCCACATTTTGCCGTCTTCTTTCAAACTGTTCCAACCTCTGTCTGTTACCCAGTTCCAAAGTCGCTTCCACATTTTTGGGTATCTTTTCAGCAACATCCACTCTACTGGTACCAGTTTACTGTATTAGTCCATTTTCATGCTTGTGATGACATACCCAAAACTGGGGAAAAAAAGAAGTGGAAACCCCTGATAAACCCATCAGATCATGTGAGACTTGTTAACTATCATGAGAATAGCAAGGGAAAGACCAGATCCTATGATTCAATTACCTCCCCCTGGGTCCGTCCCACAACACATAGGAATTCTGGGAGATACAATTCAAGTTGAGATTTTGGTAAGGACACAGCCAAACCACATCTGTGTTACCAGTTGGACTGCCATGGTATCACAGTGATTGTGTTCAAGCAACCCTTATTTTACTTAATAATGGCCCTAAAGCACAAGATTAGTGATGCTGGCATATTGTTTAATTGTTTTATTCTATTATTAGTTACTGTTACTCTTTTACTGTTCCTAATTAATAAATTAAACTTTAACCATAGGTATGCATGTATAGGAAAAACAATATACATATAGGATTTGGGTGGTTTCAAGCATACACTGGGGGTTTTGGAACCTATCCTCCATAAATAAGGGGTGGGGGCTGATATATTTAGTAAATAATGAAAATATTGGTAAGCTTATCCCTAGAAGATCAAGGAGGAAAGAGTTTTTAAAATTATATAAAAGTTACACAGCAGACATCTCCAATACAGCCAATTAGATAAAAATTTTAAGACTGAAAAAGTTTTCAGTAGGTGAAACAAAATATCCCTTTCACAGTAATCATACTGGAAAGTACTGACTTGTAATTCTGTGTGTCAAGCTGCATGGCTAGGTACAGTAAATAAATTATCTCAAATATTTTTTACTGAGTCCATTTTACAGGTAAGGATACAAAAATCGGGCCTTTTATTTGCCCAAAGTCACATTGTAAGGCAACACCTGGATCTGAATTCAGCTCTTCCTAATTCCAAAATCCATGTGTCTCATAACCTTATGACTGCGCTTGGCATGGACCTGCAGAGTAACATCCATTAAGCTTGACAGAGTTTTTTAAGATTATGTGGGCCACTTAACAGTTGTAAGGTAAGGTTAAACATCAAAGTTAATTTCTGTTTTTGCCTCTTCTATCCTTCATATCACAGTGGAACACAAATTATAATTAAGAGATACAAAAGCATGCAGTCACTTCCATTTTTTTCTTCAGATACTTACTATATTAAGTCTTAAATGAACATATTGGCATTCCAAATTATTAAGATAATGTCATGCTGGTCATTAAAATGCTAAATTAACATGAAGACTGCATTTCAAAAATACAAAAGTATAAATATGAGTGTTTTGTATATTCATACCATGAGTTCTGCCCTTAGAGGAACTCTGAAGTACACTGTTATATGTTTGACTAATGTATTCAACCCTAGAATTTTGGGGGATGCATTTGTTTTTTCTGAAATATACTGTCCCACTAAAGTATCAAGTTGGGCATACATGATGATATGAAAAGCATTTCCCAAACCATAGTTAATTTAAGTAAAATGAACTTAATATTATACTTAACTAGAAAGGAGACGTCTTGCCACACTACCAGTTTTGTAAATAGAAGTTGAGTGAATAGATTTATATCTATTAACCAGAAAAAAGTATAGGCATAAAATAACATGTCATCTGATGTGAGCAGATTGAGAAAGCCAACAAATTTCTAGTTACTCAATTTAAAGGACACTGAAGTACCACAATGTATACATTCAATTTGACTACATAATAATAGCTGCTATTTACTTAGCACTTCTTGATCTACATATTCTGTAATCTTCATTACTATCCTGTATTAGTCCATTCTGACACTGCTATGAAGATACCACCTGAGATTGGGTAATTTATCCAGAAAGGAGGTTTAATTGACTCACAGTTCTGCATGGCTGGGGAAGCCTCAGGAAACTTACGATCATGGTGGAAGGGGCAGGGGAAACAAGGCACGTCTTACATGGCGGCAGGAGAGAGAAAAAGCACAGGGGAAACTGCCACATTTAAACCATGAGCTCTCCTGAGAACTCCCTATCACAAGAACAGCATGGAAAAACCTCCCCCCATGATCCAATTGCCTCCCACCAGGTCCCTCCCCCAAAACATGGGGGTTACAATTCAAGATTAGATTTGGGTGGGGACACAGAGCCAAACCATATCATTTTGCACCTGACCCCTCTCAAATTCTATGTCTTTTCACATTTTAAAACCAATTATGCCTTCACAACAGTCCCCTAGTCTTAACTCATTACTGCATTAACTCAAAAGTCCAAGACCAAAGTCTCATCTGAGACAAGGCAAGTCCCTTCCACCTATGAGCCTATAAAATCCAAAGCAAGTTAGTTACTTCCAAGATACAATGAGGGAACAGGCATTGGGTAAATGTTCCTGTTCCAAATGGGAGAAATTGGCCAAACCAAGGGCCACAGGCACCATGCAAATCTGAAACCCAGCTGGGCAGCCCTTAACTCTAAAAGCTCAAAAATCTCCTTTGACTCCATGTCTCACATTCAGGGCACACTGCAGTAAGGGGTGGGCTTTCATACCCTTGGGCAGCTCTGCCCCTGTGGCTCAGCAGGGTGCCCCTGTGGCTCTCACAGGCTGGCATTCTGTGGCTTTTCCAGGTGCATACTGCAAACTCTCGGTGAATCTACCTTTCTGGAGCCTGGAGGACACTGGCCCTCTTCTCACAGCTCCACTAGATGGGGACTCTGTATGGGGGATCCAACCCCACATTTCCCTTTCACACTGCCCTAGCAGAGGTTCTCCATAAGGGCCCCGCCTCCACAGCAGTCTTCTCCCTGGACATGCAGGCATTTCTATACATTCTCTGAAGTATACGCACAAGTTCCCAAACCTCAACTCTTGTCTTCTGCGCACCTGCAGGCCCAACACCACATAGAAGCTGCCAAAGCTTCACACTTGCATCCTCTGAAGCAATGGTGCAAGCCATTAACTCGGCCCCTTTTAGCCACAGTTGGAGCTGGAGTGGCAGGGATGCAGGGATGCAGGGCCCATGTCGTGAAGCTGTACAGAGCAGTGAGGTCCTGACCAGGAAACCATTTTTCCCTTCTAGGTCTCAGGCCTGTGATGGGAGGGGCTGCCCCTGAAGATCTCTGCCATGCCCTGGAGACATTTTCTCCATTGTCTTGGTTATTAACATTCAGCTCCTTGTTACTTATTCACATTTCCGCAGCTGGCTTGAATTCCTCCACAGAAAATGGGGTTTTCTTTTCTACTACACAGTCAGGCTACAAATTTTCCAAACCTTTATGCTCTGCTTCACTTCTAAACCTAAGTTCCAGTTTCAAACTATATCTTTGTGAATGCATATGACTGAATGCTTTCAGAATCAGCCAGTCACCACTAAGATACTTTAATACTGCTTAGAAATTTCTCCTGCTCAATACCCTAAATCATCTCTCTCAAGTTCAAAGTTCTTCACTTCTCTAGGGCAGGAGCAAAAAGGCTGCCAGTCTTTTTGCTAAAGCATAGCAAAAACAACATTTGGTCCAGTTCCCAATAAGTTCCTCATCTCTATCTGAGTCCACTTCAGCCTGGACTTCACTGTCCACATCACTATTAGCATTTTGGTCAAAAGTATTCACAAGTCTCTAGAAGTTCCAAATTTTCCTGTATCTTCCAGTTTTCTTCTGAGCCCTCCAAACTGTTCAAATCACTGACTGTTACCCAGTTCCAAAGTCGCCTCACATTTTTAGGTTATCTTTATAGCAGTACCCAATTCTGCCAGTACCAATTCTCTGTATTAGTCAGTTTTTACACTGCTATAAAGAGTATCTGAGACTGGGTAATTTATAAGGGAGGTTTAATTTACTCATAGTTTTGCATGGCTGGGGAGGCCTCAAGAAGCATACAATCATGGCAGAAGGCAAAGAGGAAGCAAGGAAAGTCTTACATGGTGGCAGGAGAGAGAGAAAGCACAGGGCAAACTGCCATATTTAAACCATCAGATCTTTTGAGATCTCCCTCACTATCACGAGAATAGCATGGAGGAAATCTCCATGATCCAAACACCTCACACCAGGTCCCTCCCTCAACATGTGGGGATTACAATTCAAGATAAGATTTCGGTGGGGACACAGAGTCAAACCATATCACATCCTGAAAGTAGGTATCTCTGATCCCATTTGACAGATGCAGAAACTAAGACTCAGAAATTAGAGAACTGTTCCCAGGACACTGTATTATACATTTATTAAGAGGCAAAATCTAAATTTGCATTCAAGATTCCAAGTCTACTGCTGCTTTATTTTTTTGCACATGCCAATAGCAAAAGCTTGGTTTTCAAACTGTGTCACAGGTTAAGACAGATTAAATTAGAACAATATTATAGTAATTAGAGGATGTTAGAACTCCTTTGTTTCACAGAAATAAAGGTCAAATGATACCCAAAGTAACAGGTATCACAGGTAAGAAATTAACACCTTTTTTAAATACCAATACTCATTTGTTATTCCTTTACCCTGCATTCCCCAGATACAGATAAAAGGGCTGAATACATTTTTTTTAAAACGTGTGAATTGTTCTAAAATTCAGTACTTTTCCACATTCTGGTGAGATCCTCTTGGTAAATTATATAATTAAATATCAGTCAAAACGTACTAAAAAATGTATTGTGGCACTGTATATAATCTGTATGTACTCTGATTTACACATATTTGTCTACATATACATTTATCAATTCACAATAACAGAGTGATGTGCCATGTAAACTATCATGTAGTTTCACTTTTGAAAATTTAGCAATAGAAAATAAATTTTGGTTTTGGTTGTTTTTCACAGTCTAAGTAAATATAGGTTACTGTGGTTCATTTTAGAACACTCATTAGAAAAGTAACGTGTTTCTTCTAATTTTTAAAATTTTAGGGATATTCTTCAAAATGTAAAAATTTCAAGGGCACATAGCACTTTTTGAGAAAGAATAAATGGTAGCTACTGTTGCAGTGGGAGATGTGCAATGTGGAAGCTTTGAAATTGATAAGCATTTATAATCAAAATAATAGTAAATAATCTTTTCCTTTTTTCTAAAATAATATTGAGATTTACAAATAAAATCAATACTATATTCTCTCAAATTTATTTTAAAAGCTCCATCAGTTTGTATCTTCATAAAAGTATTGCAAAAAATATTTTTAACAAACCAAATCCCTTTTTGAAAAGAATCAAAAAGAATAAGAATGTGAATGTCAGCCATAAGAAAGCATTTTTAAAACTGTGTTTTCATATAAGCAGGTCTGCATGCAAGAAACAGAAACTGCTGAGTACCACTGCAGATTGGATTATCCTATTAACAGCTCCAAATTCTAAGAGAAATGGAATCTCTGAAAATAAAAGTCTTTACTTAAAATTTTAATTACCAACATAATTTTTAGAGTTGTTACTTTCAACAAAAACATCCCTGAAAAAACTTCACAACCAAAAAGTTAAATACAACAACAAAGCATTGCAGGGGATAGAAAGAATCAATATTGTTAAAATGGTCATACTGCCCAAAGCAATTAGCGGGTTCAATGCTATTGCTCTCAAAATACCAATGACATTCTTCACAGAGTTAGAAAAAAACTACTTTAAAATTCATACAGAATCAAAACAAGGCCCAAATAGCCAAAGCAATCCTAAACCAAAAGAACAAAGCTGGAGGCACCGTATTATCTGACTTCGAACTACTATAAGGTTACAGTAACCAAAACAGCATGGTACTGGTACAAAACAGACACATAGACCAATGCAACAGAATAGAGTCCAGAAATAAGACCACACACTTAAAACCATCCGATCTTTAACAAAGCCAACAAAAACAAGCAATGGGGAAAGGACTCCCTATTCAGTAAATGGTGCTGGGATAACTGGCTAGCCAAATGCTGAAGATTCAAAGTGAAACCTTTTCTTACATCATATACAAAAATCAAGTCAAGATGCATTAAAGACTTAAACACATAAGCTAAAAATATAAAAACCCTAGAAGATAACCTGGGAAATGAACTATTATAGACACAGGCCCTGGCAAATATTTTGACAAAGATACCAAAAGCAACTGCAACAAACAAAAAAATTGACAAATGGAACCTAATTAAAGGGCCTCTGCACACTAAAAGAAATTATGAACACAATAAACAGACAACCTATAGAATGGGGGAAAATACTTGCAAGCCATGCATCTGATCAAAATATAATATCCAGAATCTATAAGGAACTTAATAAGCAAAAGACAACTCCATTAAAAAGTGGGCAAAGGACATGAACTCTTTTCAGAAGAAGACACACATGTGGCCAAGAAGCATATGAAAAATGTTCAACATCATTGATCATTAGAGAAATGCAAATCAAAACCACAATGAGATACTATCTCACACCAGTCAGAACAGCTATTACTAAACAGTCAGAAAATAATAGATCCTGGCGAGGTTGCAGAGAAAGGGAAATGCGCATGCACGCCTGGTAGGAGTGTAAATTAATTCAGCCATAGTGGAAAGCAGTTTGATGATTTCTCAAAGAACTTAGAACAGAACTACCATTCGACCCAGCAATTCTATCACTAGGTATATACCCAGAGGAATATAAATGATTCTACCATAAAGACACATGCATGTGTATGTTAATTGCAGCCCTACTGACAATAGCAAAGACATGGAATCAACCTAAAAGACCATCAACAGAAGACTGGATAAAGAAAATGTGGTGTATATACACCATGGAATTCTACACAGCCATAAAAAGAATGAGATCATGTCCTTTGCAGCAACATGGATGGAGCTGGCAGCCATTATCCTAAGCAAACTAACACAGGAATAGAAAACCAAATACCACATGTTCTTCTCACTTATAAGTAGGAGCTAAACATTGTGTACACATGGATATAAAGAAGGCAATGACAGACACCGGCGCCAACTTGAGGGTGGGAAGTTGGTGAAGACTAAAAACCTATCCATCAGGTACTATGTTTATTTACTGGGTGATGAAATAATCTGTACACCAAACCCCTGTGATACAAAATTTGCCTGTATAACAAACCTGCACATGTACCCCTGAACCTAAAATAAAAGTTTAACTAAAAAGAATTGCAGGACTTTTTGGGGAGTGGGTAGGGGAGAAAAGGAACCAATAAAACTATGATTATGGCAAAACTTTTATCCATAGTTTAAAATTAGAACACTAAACATCTAACTACCTGCCAAAACATGAATCACAAAATTGATATTTTAAGGACAGTCATTAATTTGTAACATAAATAGCTGACAACCTTAGACTAAATGTTTCATTGCTGATAAATGATTCACATCTTTAATACTGAAAGCTGACAAGCATTCAGACATTAAAACAATATATCACAACAGAGACTGTTACATGTTAGGTGGAAAGTCAGTGCATGAGTTTAGCTGTACCAGGATTATTTTAAGATAGTTCGGGCACTTTGAGTGTTTCTTTTTTTTTTTTTTTTCCATAACCTTCTGTAAGAACCACACTGTGGATCATAACATCTAAGCTATAAGGATTAAGAGCGTAACTGGGGCCTGTTGGGTGGCAGGGCGGGACATTAGGAAAAATAGCTAATGCAAGCCAGACTTAATACCTGACGGGTTGACAGGTACAGCAAGCCACCATGGCCACATGTTTACCTACGTAACCTGCACATCCTGCACATGTGCCCTGGAACCGTAACCTGCACATCCTGCACATGTGCCCTGGAACTTAAAATTAAAAAAAAAAAAAAAAAAAAAATTAAGAGTACAGGGAGTAAGAGAAAGAGGGAGATCTTTAAAATTACATTGGAAGCAGTTAGTAAGTTTTCCTAGTTAGCCTGAGGAGGAACTCTGTCCCTGTCTCTGCCTCCCAAAAGAGAGGAAAATGGTATAAATAGTCTATAAGAAGCATCCATTTGAAAGTTTAATTTTTCTCACAGTGTCAAAAAGAAAATAATACCAGAAAAGGTTATGATTTCTGAAATGTAGCATAAAGCCAAAACTTGAAAAGAATAAGAAACAGTTAATTAGACAAGGGTATGCAACAGAGAACATGAGGGGTTCACACCTTCTTGCCACTGCAGGGAGTAGCTGAAATGACTGGCTGATGCTATTTGTGGGACAGAGGGTCCTGGTTTGAATAGGAGGCAATTTGCTTCTCTCCCTGCTAGCATCAAGAAATCAGATCATACACAGTAGAGTGGTACATGCCGAGGCACTTCCAGCTGTAGGCTGGCCCCATTTTTCATTCATGTGGGAAAGGAAAACTGAATAAACTCAATACAGTTATGATCCCCACACTGAGGAAAACTCTCTGTAACCATAAAGCCCAAAATATTTTTTTCCTAGTTCATGTTTTTACATCTAATCCATAGTCTACTCTAAGATTATTGTTGTAAATTCATCTGCTCTAAGATTACTGCTGTAAATTCATTTAGAAATATACAGCTAGATAGAATGAAAAGGTAATTTGTCAAATGAAGCTAAATTGGAAGACACTTTTACATTATAAAAATTTAACTATTTAGACAATTTAGAAAACCGCAAAAAGTTTAAATTAGAAAATAAAGCCACCATTCTTTTGACAGAAAACCAGCAAACACTTCCATATATAGCCTTCATCTTTAAAGAATTTGCATATATTTATTTTGGGGATAACAATATAAATGGCTACTTTGCACCATGCTTTATATGTGAGGAGGTACTATTCAGCTGTATACTTCACATTTTGATAAAACTCCTATGTCAATAGATATTTTACATGATTCTTTAGTAGTTGCAAAGTATTCAGCTATAACTTTCATTCTCCCATTATTGGTCATTCTTTTGTTTTTCACTGTTATAAATACCACTGTATACACCTTTGCAAATGTCTGATTATTTCCTTAAGTTAAATTCCTAGAAGGGACTGGAAAGCTGATGGACACCTTTAGAGTTTATCACATGGATCACTAAATGGCCTCTCCTCACCGGCTCCAGGAAAGTAGGCAAAACATGAGCACATGTATTTCCCCATATTCACTTCTAACAGAAAACAAATCTGGTGAACTGGCAATTGATAAAAATTGCCTACTTCTCTGTTGGGGTGTTTGTCTTCTCTTGATTAGTAAGAACGTTTTGGATGTTAAGTACTTAAAACACTCAGTCCATTGAGGACATATGTATAAAGCTCTCATTTTAAATCAAAATTTAAAATATTTCAAGTATGGCGATATAATCTGTGATGTTCAGAGCCCTGGCTGTTGTTCACATACTTCCTTTAGTCATATCTCTGTTTGAAGTGTATGTGAGCTTGAAAATAAAATGACCAGTCAAATGTAGTTCTGGTTAAAGATGGTATATTTAACACATGCTTTTATTTCAGCTCCCTCTGGAACCCAGTATTTGTTTTTAAAAGCATACACTTCTAAGAATAAAGAGAAGATCGGGAGGCTGAGGCAGGAGAATGGCGTGAACCCGGGAGGCGGAGTTTGCAGTGAGCTGAGATCTGGCCACTGCACTCCAGCCTGGGCGACAGAGCCAGACTCCGTCTCAAAAAAAAAAAAAGAAAAAAAAAAAGAGAAGAGACAATACCAGCAACAGTTCATAAGATAGAAAGCAGATGGACAAGGATTGTTGGTTTCCTGAGATCTGTTAAGTCAGCAGACGGGAAAACTAAGAAGCAACCTAATTATTATGAAAAAAATTCTGAAAGGCTCAAAAACTGGAGGGTAAAGGTAGGGGTTCAAAATCAGGAAGACTGGTTGAAAGTCTAAGACCATTTACAGGTTTCTTTTTATAGAAATGGTAGGTCAGACTGTGAGTGCCAACCTGCCAGCCAAAAACCAAAGTGCCAGATAAAAATATTTCTAAAAAATATCCAGGCCGGGCGTGGAAGCTCACACTTGTAATTCCAGCACTTTGGGAGGCTAAAGCAGGCAGATGGCTTGAAGTGAGGAGTTCGAGTCCAGCCTGGTCAACATGGCAAAACCCTGTTTCTATTAAATACAAAAATTCGCTGGGTATGGTGGAACACCTGTAATCCTAGCTACTTGGGTGGCTGAGACAGGGAAAAGCTTGAATCCAGGAGGTGGAGGCTGCATTGAGCCAAGATTGTGCTGCTGCACTCCAGCCTGGGTCACAGAGTGAGACTCTGTCTCAAAAAACTACACACATACATATATATACACATGCACATGCACGCACACACACACACATATATATATCCTTAAAAGCACCGTCAAGCTGACAAAATGATAAAGAATTAGGCTAAATCTAAAGCAAAGCATCCCAGTTACTTGTGCTAGGAGAATAACAGATTTAGGCAAATTTGAATTTCAACTAAAAGGACAGAAAATTAGAAAAATGGACAAAAAACTTACACAGATACTTTATAGTACAGGAACTTCAAATGGCCAATAAACACATGAAAAGTTATTCAGCTTAATTAGTAATCAGGGAAATGCAAATTAAAACTACAATGAAATACCATTACACATCCATCAGATTGACAAAAATTGAACATTTGACAGTAAGATGTATCCTGAGTTTAAGGACATAATCACTTTGAAAGACAGTTCGGTATTATCCAGTAAAGTCAAAGACAAGAATGTCCTATGACCTAGCAACTCCATCACTAGACACATATTCAAAAAGAAATTAATACTTGTAAATAAATTAATGTGCATATACAGTAAAATGTGTAAGAATGTTGGCAGCAGCATTTTTTTGGTTAAATAAACCAAAACTACAAACTACTCAAATGTTCATAATAGTGGAATGATTTATTTATAAACATCCATATATCTTCTTATCTCTGAGGATATAATTCTACATAGCAATGAATAACGTACAGCTGTATACTACAACATGAATGAATCATGCAGTGTTGAGTGAAAAAAGATGCAAAATGACATATATAATATTCTATTCACATAAATTCATATACATATGATATTCTATTAATATGGGATTCAAAATATACAAACTGAGTTATATTGTTTAAGGATGTTTATGTAGGTAGTAAGAAAAACAAGAAAATAATGATCACATTTTCAGGGCAGTGGTACCTCTGGGGAGGAGGAACAAAATAGGATTTGTAAACTTACATGGTCATACTGGAGGCCTCCAAGGTACAGGCAATATTCTATTTCTTACCCTGGTTGGATATTACACAGTGCTAGCTTTATAATTATTCATTAAATTGCATGTATGGTCATGCACGACATAAATTTCAGTCAATGATGGACAGCATTTATAGTGATGGTCCCATAAAATTATAATGGAGCTGAAAAAATCCTATCACTTAGCTGTAGCTGTGCATTGTAATACAACACAATGCTTATGTTTGTGGTGATGCTGGTGTAAACAAACCTACCATGCTACCAGTTATAGAAAATACAGCAAATACAACTGTGTACAGTACATAATACTCGATAATGATAATAAATGACTATGTTGCTGGTTTATATATTTACTGTATTATACTTTTTTCATTATTTTAGAGTACTGTCAAACAGTCTCAGCCAGGTCTTTCAGTAGGTATATCAGAAAAAGGCACTGTTATCATAGGAGACGACAGCTCTGTGTTTGTTATTGTCCTGAAGGCCTCCCAGTGGGACAACATGTGAAGGTTGAACACTGATGATCCTGACCCTGTATAGGCCTAGGCTAATGGGTGTGTTTGTGTATTAGTTTTTAGCAACAAAGTTTAAAAATAAAAACATCTTAAAAATGGAAAAACGCTTACAGAAGAAGGACATAAAATATTTTTTATAGCTGTACAATGTGTGTTTTAAGCTAAGTGTTACTACAAAGGAGTCAAAATGTTAAAAAAAAAAAAAGGTAAAAGTTTAAGAAGTACAAAAGTTACAGGAGGCTAAGGTTAATTTATTATTGAAGAAAATTTTTCATACATTTAGTGTAGCCTAAGTCTACAGAGTTTACACTACAGTAGACTTTATATAATAAATGTTCTAGGCCTTCACATTCACTCACTACTCAATGGCTCACAGCAACTTCCAATCCTGGAAGCCCTATTCACAGTAAGTACCTATACAGGTGTACTATTTTCTTCTCTTTTATACTGTATTTTCATTGTACCTTTTCTATGTTTAGATATATAAATACTCACCACTGTATTAGAGCTGCCTACAGTGTTCAGTACAGTAACGTGCTGTATGTTTGTGGCCTAGGAGCAACAGCTATACCATATAGCCCAGATGTATTGTAGGACACACCATTCAGATTTGTTTAAGTTCACTATATGATGTTTGCACAATGATGACATCGCCTAATGATGCATTTCTCAGAACCTATCTCTGTTATTAAGCAATACATGACTGCAGATGTATTTTGTTCATTCTTAGGTACATATGCTTGTTTCACAGTAAAAAAAAAAATGTAATTCAAAATAAAAAATAGAAAAAGAAACAGACAGCATGACCTCCCCTACTCCAGTCTTTGATGATTTCTTCCCTTTTGTTGTCTACATTTTTCTCTTTCTGGAACTCCTAAGTTGGTTCTCTAATTCTCTTATCTTCTCCCCTATTTTACATTGCTGTCTTTTTGCTCTTATTTTTGGGATATTTTCTTACTTTTATCTTTCAGTCCTTCAACTGAGCTTTTCATTTATGCTATCATCCTTTTAATTTCCAAGAGTTTAGTTTTATTCTCTGAAGTTCCCTTTTTCAAAATCATTTTATTTGATAAATGCATTATTTTTCTTATTTCTGAGGATATAAATAATAGGTTTGAGGGAAGTTTCCTTATCCAAGATGACTCCTCTGTTGTTCTGATCTCTCTTCTGAAGCTAGAAGCTCTCCCATTACTTTCACCCTATCCTTCTCCTTACTTCTAGGCTGAGGATTGGAGGGGCTCTGGACTAAAGGATTCCAGACAACTGAGGATAGAAATATCTTACAAATAACAAGAAGTTTAAGTGAGCCATTACATACCAAATTATCAATGGCGTTCATTCAACCGAAGAACAGAGACAAAAAAAAAAGACTGAAGAAAAATTAACAGTACTTCATGGACCTGAGAGACAGTATCAAATGGCCTTACATATGAATGGAGTCCCAGAGGAGAAGACAATGAAAATTCAAGAGAAGGATATTGAAGACATAATGACTAGAATTAGTTAATTTAGCATGATCACAGGACACAATATTATAAAAAGTTCTATATATTGCAACAAACAATTAGAAAATAAAATTTATATTAATATAATTTAGTAACTGTAGCAAAACACATATACACAATAGATATGGGACAAAAGATGTGCAAGAGCTCTACAGGAAAAATGAGAAAATATTGCTGAAGGGAACTAAAGATCTGAAAATATTGTTGAAATAAACTAAATATCTGACTAAATGGAGAGATATACAATGTTCCTGGATTGGAAGACTCAATATAGACTCTGTCCCCAAACTAAGTCTCCTCTTCCCAACTGATTTAATTTCAATGCAATACCAATCATAATCCCAGCAGGGTTTTTGTTGTCTGTGTATAGAAATTGACAAGCTGACTCTAAAATTTACAGGGAATACAAAGGACCTGGAAGAACCTTAACTTTGGCCCTGCCTTCTGGGGAAGGGTTAATTATCTCTAAAAAAAAAAATATATATATATATATATATTTGAGATGGAGTCTTGCTCTGTCACCCAGGCTGGAGTCCAATGGCCCAATCTCAGCTTACTGAAACCTCCGCCTCCTGGGTTCAAGAGATTCTCCTGCCTCAGCCTCCCGAGTAGCTGGGATTACAGGTGCACACCACCACAGCCCAGCTATTTTTTGTATTTTTAGTAGAGACAGGGTTTCACCATGTTGGCCAGGTTGGTCTTGAACTCCTGACCTCGTGATGTGCCGGCCTCAGCCTCCCAAAGTGCTGGGGTTACAGGCATGGGCCACCACACCCGGCTGAAAGATGATATTTTTAAAAACACATCGATTGATTTACCAAATATATATTTTTAAACTTTTAGGCTTGGGGATACATGTGAGGATTTGTTAAACAGGTAAACACGTGTCATGAGGGCTTGTTGTACATATTATTTCATCATCCATATATTAAGCCCAGTACCCAATAGTTACATCTTTTCTGTTCCTCTCCCTCCTCCCACCCTCAGTACCAGGAATTAAACATGAATAATGAAGGTAGCTCAGCCAGTGAAACTGAATCAGTTCTTCGGTCTGTGGGCAAACACAAAACTCTTCTTTCAGAGGTTTGATAAGCTGTTGTAGTTTCAAAATGATCCAAATAATAACTTACATGACTTGATTTAGTAAGAAGCCTGAAATATATGAAACAAATCACAGCTCCAAAGAATGAACAGTAGGATAATGGAATGTTAAAGGAAAACAAACCAACTTAAAGGAAATTTCCATCTGCAAAAGGCTTAGTAGGATCTGTTAACTCAGAATTAGGAGTGTTCTTTAATTTATGAGGTTCTCATTTCAGTACTTTAAAAAATTAATGGTAAATGGCCCCATGGCTTATAGCAAAAGGAGATATTCTATTTAAGCAAAGTTATTAGAACAATGGTGATTGTGAGAAGAGCTGAAAACAAAAGTCACTCAGCAACTAGAATGCCAGAAAGAAAAAAAAAAGACAAAAATAGAAAGACATCCACCACTGGTCCTTTCAGGACATCTGGATACATGGCTCAGAACTAACCCGAGTAACATCCCTTTCAAACACAAGAACAGAAGTCTTCTAATTGCCAAAACTGTTCTAACAGAACATGTGTATCATATCCTTTAGTATTATTAGCATATTTTTTTTAACCACCAGGAAGTTGAAAGTGAAATGACTTTAATATAAACCTGTCCTTAAATAATACTTCTCCTAAGAATATTTTTTAGTTATTAAAATAGAATTTTTGCGAAAGAAAAGCCCACTTCAAATACTCTGTGGCCAAATATAAAATTATAATTTATAACAGATAATATATTCAAATGTCCTCAAATTTTATTCTGAATTGAACTGAAATATTAGTGCTATGGGCTTAACATCAATAATTTTATAGTAAAGAAAATACAGAGAGGGAGGAGGGGCAAAATGAATGTCTTTTATCACATGTCCTGACTTGCTTCTACTGGTGCTTGTCCAGGATGATGCAATTATTGAATCATAAGCTGTTCCATTTGATGTCATGTTCAAAATGACAAGTCTCTCAGTCTCTCAGCTTTTAATAAGAATCTAGGACAGCCACAGTCAAAACAGTATGAATAACAAAAAGGTGCCATGCAGGTGTTTAAAAAAAAAAAAAAACTATTACATTTTAAGAATTAACAGAATTTCTTTCTTTCTGGTTACTTCATTTAGTCTGTTCATTTTTTATGAGCATACTAAATTGATGGATGCTAACTCTCGCTTAGTATGTGGCAGGCACTATGCCAAATAATCTACAGGAATTATCTTGGTTATTTTAATCTTGGTAACATCTCTGAGAATGGGTTCTATTAATATCCCCACTTTAAGGATAAGGAAACTGAGGCTCAGAAGGTCTACTGTCCAAGGTCACCAAGGTGGTGGCTCTGTGAGAACTGGAATCTAGATTCTCAGACATCCAGGGGAGGAGTTTCCTCACTGCATTCTGTTGTTGCTCTCCATACTGATGACATATCAATGATATTTATTATGGAAAAACATTTGCTGAATCAATTTAAGAGAAGTTGGAAATGTCAGAAAAAACCTTCATAGCAGTATGAGAATATGTTTCCAAAAACCAGGAGAACGAGATGCCCCAAAATGTTTTAAGACGGAATCAGAAAGTCCTGAGCAAGGATGCATCGAAAAATGATCGAGTTCCTAGCCAGGAGCCAGGAAATGTGCTTTGTAATTGGAATTATAACTGCCCGGAGTAAAACAGATTGTGTTTTCATGAAGCTTCAACAGCTCATTGTAGGAGACATACAAGGAAAAGGCCAGTTAAAATACACGGTGATTCATGCTGCCATGCGAGAATATGGAAGGACCTTTAGACAGAGAAAGGTGTCAGAGAAGTCTTCTGATTCACTATGAGCTGGAAAGGTAAGTAGAGAGGGAAGTCGAGGAAGAGAAGACAGCCATGTGTGAAGTTTCCTGGCACACAGAGTATAGCTCTTTTGGGGGAACCCAAAGACAACAAAAGATGACAAAAAGATATACCAAAGAACACTAGAAAACACTGTTCAACCAAGGTTCTAAGTGATCTGAAAGTCACAGGTTAAATTTCTTAAGGACAAATACAAGATAGCATCTAGCGAAGGGAAAGTGACAAGCACAATGGTCATACTGCCTTTTCATATTTAGAACTGCACAGTATTCTAGTGCAATGCAGAGCCCAGAACTAGGAAATGGGCAACTAGTGGAATTCCAGATTATCTATCACCAACTCACGGGGCGACCGTCAACAACTCTTTCAGCTTCCCTGGGCTTCAGCTCCCCCTTTGGTAACTCATGGTTAAAGCTAATTGTCTAGCAGGAGGCAGGTTGCTCGACCTGATAGTCTTCTTGGGACTCTTTCAGTTCTAAAATCAATGACTCTCTAACTCACATACATGATGGCAAACAACCAGGGATGAACAATAATACTATCTTAATGAGAACCACTAATAGAAATTAACACTATGTGTGAAGTAGGTACTATTATTATCCCTATTATGTAGACAAAGAAAAATGCAAACTCAGAGAAGTTAAATTATCTGCACAATTTCATATAACTAGCCTTTAGTGGAGTCAGAGTTCTCTTTCAGGCATCCCAGCTACAGAGTCCATATCCCTAACCATCAGAATATGCCATATGCTTCCTCTTTCTTACAAGTTGCAATATTCCCAGTATTGTTACTCTGTGTATATTTATAATACGTAACTTTTTAATCTTCATAATATTCTTGGAAGGCATTATTTCCATTCAGAGATGAAATCAAAACCTTGAGAGGTCCTACAGGGATTTAACTGTGGCACTGGGCCTAGATTTTATCATGACCTCCATTTCTATGCTCTTTCAAATACAGCAAATTATAGAGATTAAATAAACCAACATCATAGAAAGATGAACTGCAAATCTCATTCAATTTTTTGTCATCAATTAATTTATAAAAAGGCTATTAGTACTAACAAAAGATATTTTACTTTTATAAATCAGTCACTGTCAGCTAGTATTTTTTCTAAATTGTAGAATTTTACTAATTATGTTCTTACAGGACTTTTTAGATGTAGCAACCTTTAAGTTATTTAACTATGACATAGTGCTTAGAATTTAAACATTTTTAAACATTATATTTTGCTATAGCTCATTTGGAAAATCTAAGCTTTAAAAAGACTAAGATAAATTAGATAAGAAGAAAAAATAGGTTCCCAACGATCTTTCATATCCATATTGTACAAAAGTTTGCTTTTCTATATCATAAAGCCAATTCTTAAATTTTATTTCAGCATGTCCTGTTAGCACACAGGTGAAACCAAACAACAACCACATAAAAATAATAGCAAAGACAACAAACTAATTAGTTAGTATGGTCTAAGTACTTTATTAAGTATTAGCTGATTCTAATTCTTACAAAAACCTTATGCATTATTACTAACCCCATTTTATAAATGAAGACATTTAAGCTCAGAAAGGTTAGCTAACTTTCCCAAAGAAAGTCACACAACTAGAAAATAGCCGTACAGCAGGTCTTTGAATAATGTTTTGTTCAACACTGTTTTAACGTTGATGAGAAAAACACTGATGCCGACTGGGTGCAGTAGCTCACGCCTGTAATCCCAGCACTTTGGGAGGCCTAGACGAGTAGATCACTTGAGGTCAGGAGTTCGAGACCAGCCTGGCCAATATGGTGAACCCTCATCTCTACTAAAAATACAAAACTTAGCTGGGCGTGATGGCGGACATCTGTAATCCCAGCTACTTGGGAGGCTGAGGCAGAAGAATCGCTTCAACACGGGAGCCGGAGGTTGCGGTGAGCCGAGATCGCACCACTGCACTCCAGCCTGGGTGACAGAGTGAGACTCTGTCCCCGCAAAAAAGAAAAAAACTGATGCCTGCCCAGCTCAGCCCAGGGCCACTGTCTGTGTGGAGTCAGCTCGTTCTTCCCATGTCTGTGTAGTTTTTCTCCAGATACTTCGCTTTCCTCCCACATTCCAGAGCTGTGTGTGTTCGGATAACTGGCATGTCTAAAGGGTCCCAGTTTGAGTGTGAATGTACATGTGAGTGCATCCTACAATGGGGTGGCGCCCTGTCTACAGTCAGTTGCTCTGAGCTATGAGGATAAGCTGTGGGCCCCCTGGACCCTGAACTGGATGAGCACATTGGAAAATAAATGAATACTTATTATTATTATTATTATCATCATTATCATTAGAGACGGAGTCTAGCTCTGTCACCAGGCTGGAGTGCAGTGGCACAATCTCGGCTCACTGCAACCTCCACCTCCCAGGTTCAAGCGATTCTCCTGCCTCAGCCTCCCAAATAGCTGGGATTACAGGTGCATACCACCACACCTGGCTAATTTTTGTATTTTTAGTAGAGACGGAGATTCCCCATGTTGGTCAGGCTGGTGTCGAACTCCTGATCTCCAGTGATCCACCTGCCTCGGCCTCCCAAAGTGCTGGGATTACAGACATGAGCCACCACGCCTGGCCTACAAATTATTATAAAATGAAAATTCATAAAGTCTGTGATAATCATTCAAGTGCATGACAATAAACAGTGCAATTTAAAAATGCTGAGCAAGGCTGCCCTAATTATTATTTCTGAGCTGTGTGGTAACGGGGTGCTTCTTACAATTTTCACTGCATTTATTCCTTGATTTCATCCACCATCACTATGATCACTATCACTCACTGGTTCACCAAAAATTGGGTAATTATTTTTTATTATTCTTAAATGTATATATAGCTCACATTTATTTCCGTGTTTAATATTACAGGTGTTTTGGGTCTTTATTTAGAAGTTTAGTGATGTTTTTGTGACCAGAAATATGCCACAGGAACTTAACTCTTGTTTATATCAATTAGCCTGTGGTAAAACTGGTTTCATTAGATGTTGTTTTGCTTAAGGTCACAGTTTCCAAGAACCTACTGATGATGTTAAGTGAGAACTTACTATAGCTGGATCCCAAATAAGTAGACCATTCCAGATGGCAGGCTCTTAACCATTATGCTAAACATACAATGTTATGTCTTTCATAAACAGCAGATTATTATGAGGCATATACTGCATGCTGTCAGAATCCCAAATCTAGGTTATCAAAGTAAGTTACTGACAAGTTAGAGATAATCAGCAAGCAACTGAGCTGATATCTATTTGCTCAAGTGAGATATCTGCTGTGGTCAACCAAGGGGCTGTGTCAGGGTCATTGTGCCTCTTCTTCTCCTCCTTCGTAACAGGCTTAGAATTCCATGGCATCTGCCACTTAAAATACAGCAAAATCTCCTAATCTGTCTAGCCTAGGTCCTAGGATCTCAAATCTTCAATCCACAGAGTGGTCTTCAGAAGAGGAGATGTAACAGAAGAGGAAAACAGATTTCTATCTAGCCTTTTAACAAAGTCAGTATCAGTTTGGCCTGAACATAGTTTATGTTTTTTTCAAGTGTCACTGACACTTTATTTTGACAAACGTATAGGGGCCTTAAAAATATATAGGAAATCAGACTTTTGTGTTACTGTAAAATTCATAAATCTGACAAATCAAAATTTCCCAAATTTGGTTGATCTCACAATTACAAGGAGATCACCACCAAAATAATGTTTATATCCTAGTTGTGGCTAAAATGAAACATTCCTAAAATACGTTAACAAAGTATAGCAGCAAAATTGAAACACCTGTAAACTTCAAAAACTTACACACGACTATAAATGTCTTATACACATTAGCTGTCTTAAAAACTAAAAACGTAGCATGCAGTTGTTCGGTTTAGGGTATTTTCTTTATGAGCGGAAAACAAATAGGAGAATCACAAAATCAAATAAGATTCTTTTATAATTTAAGATTGCTTGGCAGAAATAGTGAATGGTATAAAGCTAATGAAAACTGACTTCTGATGCTACCAAAGCAGCAACACGTGTGCTCAGTGCTTTCTGATTTACAACACAGCCTTTAGTACATAGCACTGTAAAGGAAATCCCTTTTCAGAGAGGGTGAAGTTCTTTTTAATGAGCAGTTTCCTCCCTGCCTCTCTCTTTTCTAGAATGTTTACACAGTACATGAAATGTATATTTGACACCGAAAATGTTAAATGTCCACATACTCAAAAAATCTTTTGCAAATATTGCAGTTTATTCAAATTGTCTTACCAAAGTAAAAAGTAGAGACTAAAGTTCAAAATCTTCTCATCTGTTACAAAGGGAAGAATACAGTCTGTAACATTTTTATAAGTTGCAGTCATTAATATTTTTAAGAACTGAAATTGGCATTTCCTTCTTCTATTTAAAACACACACACACACACACACACACACACACACACACACACACACACACGAATAAAAAGAAAAACTTGCACCTGAAAACAGACTTTAAGCCAGTGCTATTTCTAGGCCTCAACTTTAATGTTAGTTATTTTTTTACATCACACTGGTAAAGAATTAAAGGTCCCCTTCCTCTGTAAATCCCACTTAAAGTACATGTTATTTCTAATGTCTATTCAAGGGGATAGAGAGTGACTTTCTGGGAAATCCATTTTACTATACATAGAACTGGAGCTTGCCAAGGGCTAATTTAAGTGTTAATTTTTGCTACACAAGAATTTCAGCCTGAAGAACCTACTTCCTCCCCCAGTAAAGACTATAAAATCACATTCTCATTGTAGAAATTTCGACCAAACACCAAGGGATAAATATCATTTGTGTGAAACAACATTGGTGTTTTCAGGCAGGTAACAGCTCTACCAAAACATATGTGCCAAAATGCAGCTTTTATGCAACCCTTCAAAAACCAATAGTTTTGTTTTGTAGAGGATAAAGTCTAAATTTCTTCAGTTAGCAAATATAGCTCTCCACATTCTGTGCCCAGTCTGCCTCTTTCCAAAATGGGCTCTCACTTTTTTAGTACACATTCCAGTGTCAGCTTTCAATCTCTGCTCCCCAGTGAGGCCATCTGAGTTTGTTCATTGGTGTCTTTTTGGTCTGAGGACTACACCCTCAAAATACAAGCAGCTTGACTGAGTAAGCCTGCCTATAATTCTCTCTGGGTCTCCAGGAAGGTTTCTTAAGCATTTTAGCCCACAACTGTGATGGTGGATTACCTGTTGATTTTGTCTCACAGCATCAACTCGTGTTTCCGGTAGCATACTTTGGAGCTTCAAGTACAAAATTTGAAATGTGACTTCAGACAAAACTACTGAAAATGCCCAATGAAACTATAAACTACAACACTCAGTGAATGGGGCAGGTTAGAAGGTGTTATAATAGTACTTTAAAAAACTGATTTAATGATCAAACTAATATAGTTGATTCTAATTACTTGTAGATTCCACATCTGCAAGTTTATGTGTTTGCTAAATTTTATTTGTAACCCCCAAATCCATACCTGCTTTCCTGTCGATTCGTGGACAAGCACAGAATAGCAAAAAGTTTGAGTCAACTGATATGCACGTTCCCAGGTGAAGTCAAACGAACTGACACTCCACTTTCTTGGTTTAAGCTCTCAAACTGTAAACAAGTGTCCTTTTCATGGTAAATTTACTGGCACATTTTTTTGAGTTTTGTGTTTTTTCTTGGGAATTTTGCTGTTTCGAAGATTAATTCAAGATGGATTAGAGACTTAAATGTTAGACCTAATACCATAAAAACCCTAGAAGAAAATCTAGGTAGTACCATTCAGGACATAGGCATGGGCAAGGACTTCATGTCTAAAACACCAAAAGCAACGGCAGCAAAAGCCAAAATTGACAAATGGGATCTAATTAAACTAAAGAGCTTCTGCACAGCAAAAGAAACTACCATCAGAGTGAACAGGCAACCTACAGAATGGGAGAAAATTTTTGCAATCTACTCATCTGACAAAGGGCTAATTTCCAGAATCTACAAAGAACTCAAACAAATATACAAGAAAAAAACAAACAACCCCATCAAAAAGTGGGGAAAGGATATGAACAGACATTTCTCAAAAGAAGACATCCATACAGCCAACAGACACATGAAAAAATGCTCATCATCACTGGCCATCAGAGAAATGCAAATCAAAACCACAATGAGATACCATCTCACACCAGTTAGAATGGCAATCATTAAAAAATCAGGAAACAACAGGTGTTGGAGAGGATGTGGAGAAATAGGAACACTTTTACACTGTTGGTGGGATTGTAAACTAGTTCAACCATTATGGAAAACAGTATGGCGATTCCTCAAGGATCTAGAACTAGATGTACCATATGACCCAGCCATCCCACTACTGGGTATATACCCAAAGGATTATAAATTATGCTACTACAAAGACACATGCACACGTATGTTTACTGCGGCACTATTCACAATAGCAAAGACTTGGAATCAACCCAAATGTCCATCAGTGACAGACTGGAATAAGAAAATGTGGCACATATACACCATGGAATACTATGCAGCCATAAAAAAGGATGAGTTTGCGTCCTTTGTAGGGACATGGATGCAGCTGGAAACCATCATTCTTAGCAAACTATCACAAGAAGAGAAAACCAAACACCGCATGTTCTCACTCATAGGTGGGAACTGAACAATGAGCTCACTTGGACTCCGGAAGGGGAACATCACACAATGGGGCCTATCATGGGGAGGGGGGAGGGATTGCATTGGGGAGTTATACCTGATATAAATGATGAATTGATGGGTGCTGACGAGTTGATGGGTGCAGCACACCAACATGGCACATGTATACATATGTAACAAACCTGCACGTTATGCACATGTACCCTAGAACTTAAAGTATAATAAAAAAAAAAAAAAAAAGGATGAGTTTGCATCCTTTGTAGGGACATGGATGCAGCTAGAAACCATCATTCTTAGCAAACTATCACAAGAAGAGAAAACCAAACACCGCATGTTCTCACTCATAGGTGGGAATTGAACAATGAGTTCATTTGGACTCGGGAAGGGGAACATCACACAATGGGGCCTATCATTGGAAGGGGGGAGGGGGGAGGGATTGCATTGGGGAGTTATACCTGATATAAATGATGAATTGATGGGTGCTGACGAGTTGATGGGTGCAGCACACCAACATGGCACAAGTATACATATGTAACAAACCTGCACGTTATGCACATGTACCCTAGAACTTAAAGTATAATAAAAAAATTTAAAAAAAAAAGGCCTCCATGCATAGTACTTAAGTACTACCTAGAGTTCCCATGTATGAGAAGACTATAACGTACCTTATGGAGAAAGTACGTGTACCATAAGCTTTGATCAGGCATGATTTATAGTGCTGTTAGCCATGAGTTCGATGTTAATGAATCAACAATATATATTAAGTATGGTATCTTTAAATACAAACACACATAAAACAAGGGCACAACTTAAAATTTTCACATAAATACAGAAAGAGAATGGGTCTTACTATATTTGTAAATATTTCCCCCACAAATGCTCCTTGTATTATTGACAAAGGAAAACATCTGAATAATTTTCTCTCCATGCATGCCAACCTGGTGACATTTTATACAAATTCTTAATTATTGTTGCATTATGTGTGGTAAAACTGAAGTGGAGGGAGGATCAGAGAGAGAACCCTCTTCTACAGATTTCTCTCTTCTTAGTCCTCCAAGTCCCTGAGAAAGGATGAGGGGGGTCAAAAATGATCCTACTGTCTTTTTGTGGTGATTGTTAAACAATGGTAGTATATTCTTTCTTAGTTGCTTTGCTTTACCAAAACACAGGTTTCCCCAAGGATATCATTTTCCTTACAACACTATCTGATGATGGCTGTTCCTTCTCTAACTGCTTCTACCTGGGAGATTCAAAGTTAAGAAGGGTTAGCATCTCCTTCTTCACTGGACAACTGCCTACTCTCTTCATGATGGCTCATTATCTCATATTTAAGATCTATGAGTGGAACAGGCTCATATTTCCATCCCCTAATCCTTCTTACTATAATCTATCTTTTTAGAAGACTTTACCCCTTCTGTTTTGGAATCTGGCTCTCTTCCTCTCCAACTTTGCCACCCATCAGTATCCACTGTTATCAGATAGTGGACTATCCACACCCAGGCCTTGGTTTTTTGCTTCAGTTATAGTGGTCTAAAACACAGTATTTCCTAAAACAAACTCTTCTTCTAGGACGTAACCTGCTGCTTTCCTGCAACTTTCATAGCCTTGTTTCCCAGTCTTGAAACTTACCTCTTCCTGTTCTCTTTTTCATTTCTTCATACATCTAACAAATATTTTGAAAGCTTATCATATACTGGCACTGGGGTATACCACAGTGAAAAACACAAACATGAACCTTTGCTCTCCCAAAACTTTTAGACTAGCAGGAGTCATAGACACAAGTACACAGTAGTTGCAATACACTGAGGCAAATGCTAGGATGGGGGACACGTCTGGTGCGGTGATGGTACTGAGGAGGGATATCTAACCCAGGCGTGGGAGATCAAGAATGGGCCTGCATGACAACGTGATATTCAGAGGAATTTTGGAGGAAAAGGAGAAGTGAAAGGGAGATGAAGGTTAGACGTGAGGTGAAGCACAGGGAACAGCATTATGCAAAGAGAGCTAAGAAAGAGGGAAGTAAAGGCAGTTTAGAAAGATTATACAATAAAAAGCTCACCAAATCATAAAAGACCCTGTAAGCCATGGTAAACCCTTAGAATGTACTGAGGACAGTGAGAACCCTAGGGTGTTCTAAACAGGGGACTAATCTGATCACATGTTTATGTTTGAAAGCTCTAGCTGCAATACAGAATATAGATTGAAGATGACAAGGGAGCCAGTCAAGATGATGATGGAGTCATTCAGCTACTGCATCGGTATTCTGCATTGGTATTTTCAGCTACCAAAATTACGGCAGCCTGGCTTAAGGTAGGAGCAGTTAAGAATATAAGTAGAGGGCTTTGCAAGGTATTTATTTAGTCAAATCTATGAGGCCTAATGACTGAAATTATATGCAGAGAGAGGGGAAAAGGGTAGTTAGGGATTATGTCCAGATTTCTGCTCTGGGATTGATAGCACCATATATTTCCTGAGACAGGGACTACAGGAAAAAGAGGAAGAAGCCTTAGAATAAGTCAATGAATTATTTTGGACATGTTATGTTTGAGAGAACTGTAACTCATCCAAGAAAAGATACCCAGTTAGATAGTTGGAAATATGGGTCAGGAGGCAAAAAGAGAGATCTAAGCTGGAGATACAGTAGATATGGCTGTCCTTTGCATAAGGACAAATGGTAACTGATGCAACAGAAAAAGATGAGATCACTTGGAGAAGGAGAAAGTAAGAAGAGCGCCTAGCACAAAGCTCTGAGAAACTCTGAAAGAAGAACTTGCAAAGAGGCTAGCGAAGTAGGAGGAGGAAAACTAGAAACAATTGTGTCACAGAAACCACTGGCAGATGCCTTTACAAACAGGATCCTGGTGTCTAGCACAGGGCTGGTGCCAACAGTAGGTTACTGGAAAGTGTCCACTGAATTTAAGGACAAGCAGGTCACTGATAACCTTGGAAAGGTCAATGGAGTGGAAGCAGAAAACCAGTGATTCTGTAAGGTCAATGAATTGCCTCATACTTTCCAAATGACTCCCACATCTATCCTTTTATTTCCTTCCCCACTGCTAATCACTCCAGTTAATGCTTTTACTACTTCTTGCCAGACCTTTGGTAATGACTCATATAACTGCCTTCCTATGTAGTCTCTCCTAGAGAACTGTCTCCCCAAATAAAACAGCGCAACATACAGCTCATCCTATGTACAACTGCCAGAGTAATATTTCTAAGGTACAACTTAGAACAAGTCAATCCTGGCTTAAAAACATAATGGTTCTCTACTGCCTTCAGAGTAAAACCTAAACCTCTCAGCGTGATGTTCAAAACCTTCTATTATTTGGTCCCAATCTAAGTGTCCAGCCATATCACCCACATTCCAAACACGTATCTTTATAAAAAATGCTGACTTAAAAAAAATTAAAGCCATTCAAAGAGGCAGATAAGAATAATTTTCCTCTTTTGTTAAGGAAAAAAAGATGTGTCCAGGGCTCTCTTCATTTGTTCACCAAAATGAACAAACAACATCTGACAGAACAAAACTGTCATAAAACACAGGCAATTGTCCCTGTTGTGTTGTGGCATGAAACACATGGCTTACAGAGGAAAAAAAATGGTGTTTTAGCATTTAATAACACATTTGATCAATATTAATCTGTTACAGAAAACATTTCTACTCTATTATTAGCTGACTTATTTTATATTCTCAGCTAACTAAAATGACAAAAAATTAAAAACGATGTAACTTTATGAAGGTTCCCCCCAGCAATCCTATAGAAGCTATCCAATGGTTCCTAATTGAAAGATGGTAGTTTTTACATACTTCACTAAACTAGCAAGTGTGATAGCTTTATACCTATACTACAAGCTAGTTGGGAAATAATTATATAGGTAAAAAGCTATTTTAGGCTTTCAGACCAATTTTAATCCAAACAGATGAGACAGATGTATAACAAATTTAAGAGAAGATGTTCTAAAGATGACCTAATAGATGAAAAGAGTTTTGTTATATAATTTCAGGGGTAACTTAATCCCTTCACAACATTCCTAGTCATTTAGCTTTTTGGGGGTAGATTTCTAATATTTTATATAATCACACACATGCACAAACACACACATGCATGCACACGCAATGTGGTATGCTGATGACAAAATATGCTTAGCAAATCTTTGTCCTTCTATAATTTGGTCTCCTTGTCTTGGTACTACAGTGTAATACTGGGTAAATGGTTATAACGTGATCCTAGAATTGATCATAAGAAGATTACTGTGTACTTTATAAATTCTATATCCCAAATAAATAACAGCTATTAAAAGTATTCTTACTGAGATTGGTATAATGAAATTTTATATTATGAACTACAAGAACTGGCTATCTTGGACATCTTTTCTTGGTTTACATTCTTCCCTAATTACAATTTATCATGTTCTTCAGTTACAGAAAAACATTTTCATTCATATTACTGAAATCTCAACATATTCTATGTTTTTTTATATGCTGGGTTTTTTACTTGCAAAATAATATTAATACAGGCATACCTCTGAGATATTTCAGGTTCGGTTCTAGACCACTACAATAAAGTGAATATGGCAACAAAGCAAGTCACACGAATTTTTTGGTTTCCCACTACACATAAAAGTTATATTTATACTATACTGTAGTCTATTAAGTGTGCAATAGCATTATGTCTTTAAACATGTATTTACCTTAATCTTAAAATATTGCCTACAAATGCTAACAATCACCTGAACTTTCAGTGAGTCGTTATTTTTTTCCTGGTGGAGGGTCTTGCTTCAGTGTTGATGCCTGCCAACTGATCAGAGAGGTGCATGCTGAAGGTGGGGTGGCTGTGGCAATTTCTTAAAGTAGACAATAATGAAGTTTCACTTTCTTTTCATAAAAGATTTCTTTGTAGCATGAGACGCTATTCAATGGCATTTTACCCACAGTACAAATTCTTTCAAAACTGGAATCAATCCACTGAAACCATGCTGCTGCTTTACCAATTAAGTTTATGTAATACTCTAAACCCTTTGTTGTTATTTCAACAAGGTTCACAGAATCTTCACCATGACTAGATTCCATCTCAAGAAACAAATTTATTAGCTCATCCATCCATAAGAAGAAACTCCTCATCCATTCACATTTTCTCATGAGATTGCAGGAATTCCATCACATTTTCAGGCTCCACTTCTAATTCTAGTTCTCTTGCTGTTTCTACCACATCTGCAGTGACTTCCTAAACTGAAGTGCTGAGCCCCTCAAATTCATCTATAAATGTTGGAATCAACTTCTTTTAAACTGCTATTAATGTTGATCCTTTGACCTCCTTCTGTGAATCACAAATTCTTAATAGCATCTAGAACGGCCAATCCTTTTCAGAAGGTTTTTGACTTACTTTGCCCAGGTCCACCAGAGGAATCGCTGTCTATAGCAGGTACAGCCTTACAAAATATACTGCTTTGAAACTTGAAATTACTTCTTGATTCGTGGGTTACAAACGGATGATGTGTTGGCAGGCATGAGAACAACATCCAACTTGTTGTACAATTCCATTAGAGCTCTTGGGTGAGCCCAGGTGCATTGTCAATGAACAGTAATATTTTGAGAGTAATCATTTTTTTCTGAACAGTTGAACAGGTCTTTACAGTGGCCTTAAAATATTCAGTGAAGCATACTATAAACAGATGTGCTGTCATCCAGGCTTTGTTGTTTCATTTCTAGAGTACAAGCAGAGAAGATTAAGCATAATTCTTAAGGGTCTTTGGATTTTTGGAGTGGTAAATGAGCCCTGGCTTCAACTTAAAGTCACCAGCTACATTATCCCCTAACAAGAGTGTCAGCCTGTCCTTTGAAGCCAGACATTGACTCCTCTCTAGCTATGAAAAGTCCTAGATGGCATCTTCTTCCAACAAAAGGCTTTTTCATCTACATGGAGAATCTTTTGTTTAGTAATCTTAGCTGGATCTTCTAGGTAACTTGCTGCAGTTTCTATATCAGCACTTGCTGCTTCACCTTGCACTTTTATGTTACAGAGATGGCTTCTTTTCCTAAACCTCATCAACCGACCTCTGCTAGCTTCCAAATTTTCTTCTGCAGCTTTCTCACCTCTCACAGCCTTCACAGAATTGAAGAAAGTTGGCCTTTGGCTTAAAGAAATGTTGTGAATGGTTTGATCTTCTGTCCAGACCACTAAAACTTTCTTTGTATCTATCAGCAAGTAAGCTGTTTCACTTTCTGATCATTCACATGTTTGCTGGAGTAGCACTAGTTATTTCCTTCAAGGGCTTTTCCTTTGTGTTCACAATTTAGCTAACTGTTTAGTACAAGAGTCCTTGCTTTCGGCCTGTCTTGGCTTTTGATGTGCCTTCCTCACTACGCTTAACCACTTCTAGCTTTTTATTTAAAGTGAGAGACATGCAACTCTTTCACGTCAACATTTAGAGGCCACTGTAGGGTTATTAATTAGCTTAATTTTAATATTATTGTGTCTCAGGGATTTGAGAGTCCCAAGAAGAGGGAGAGAGACAGGGAATGGCCAGTTGGTAGAGCAGTCAGAACATGTGCAATATTTATCAATTAAGTACGGTATCTTATGTAGGTGAGGTTTATGGTGCCTGAAAACAATTAAAATAGTAACATCAGGCCGGCACGGTAATCCCAGCACTTTGGGAGGCCGAGGTGAGCGGATCACCTGAGGTCAGGAGTTCAAGACCAGCCTAGCCAACATGGGGAATCCCCGTCTCTACTAAAAATATAAAAATTAGCCAGGTGTGGTGCACACGTCTGTAGTCCCAGCTACTGGGGAGGCTGAGGCAGGAGGATTGCTTGAACCTGGGAGGCAGAGGTTGCTGTGAGCCAAGATTGCACATTTGCATTCCAGCCTGGGTGACAGAGCAAAAGTCCGTCTCAAAAAAAAAAGAAAAAAAAAAAATCAAGGCTCACTGATCACTGGACATAACAGATACAATAATGATGAGAAAGTCTGAAATATTGAGAGAATTACCAAAATGTGATACAGACACACAAAATGAGCACAAGCTGTTGGAAAAATGACACTGACAGACTCGCTTAATATAGGGTTGCCACAAACCTTCAATTTGTAAGTGAAACAAAACCAAATAAACACGCAATATTTGTAAAGTGCAATAAAACACGGTATGCCTATATCTAAATATGACAGAATACCCCTATAGTGGCCACAGCTATTATGTTATCAATTGTTCTTAGAAGCAATTCCAGAAACATGTGGAGGGCTTTACCAAAATTCAGATACCCAACCCCAAAATTCTAATTTAGGAAATCTGGTATACAGCCTTGGAATTTCCCAGGTGATTCTTACTTGACACTTAGCTAATTGGGCTGAGGTGGCAGAATAGCCTGAGCCCAGGAGTTCAAAGCTGCAGTGAGCTAGGATCATACCACTGTGTTCCAGCCTGGGTGACAGAGCAAGACCCTGTCTTTAAAAAAATAATAAATAAATAAATCTAAAAGGGGGAATAACTGTAGAACTCTTGGTTTTTAAATATCACATAACTTTTTCCCCCCAAATAGTGATGGTCAGTAAATTAAATGCATTGAAAGTAGGGCAGAGAAACTCCCAAATATGATCCCAAATAAATCAACATAAGGAGCAAGTCAATCTGAGAAATTCCGTTTAACTATACAACCACCCTTTAAAAACTTCTCATTATCATGTTAGAGGTATTCAGATTCAATGAAACCGTATTAAAAACTTCCAGGCCATTCCTAAAAGATCTTACAAGCCCTAGAAGACCTATGAAATACTTAATAATTAGTACAGTTGTGCCTTTTTTTAATGTTTAAAAGAGGCAGAGATGAACAAGTTAAAAGGCATTTTCCTAACCCTGACTGCAAGTCACAAGCTTGATGCTGCCTGAAGCCAACTGGCATGGTGCCCATTTACAGTAAGTTGTTTACTCCCTGTCTACCAATCACACCACAGAGAAGGAATGCCTAGAGACAGAAGAGTCTTTTCAAGACAGATCAACAGAGAAAGAGGGATTTATAAGTTTATTAAATTACTACAGATACTGTTTTTAATATTGCTCCAAAATATTCCAATCTACTTTCCATAATCTCAGCATTTTTAAACCAAATAACTAGCCCTCAATGGATAAACTTATGTAACAGTTTATCAGTGGAATGGGTAGTATCCTCTCATCAGTTTAAGTATCTTTTAAATAACATTTTTAAAGGACACAATATCGATCTTAAAATGGATTTGAGCTTAAACCAATTAGACTGAGGTTGATTTACACTGTTTTAAATAACCAATTCTTAGCATAAGGACTGAGATTATTAAGAAATGGAATATCCAGAGAAATAGAAAATAGAAAAAATGAACCCTGATTATCAAGAGAAAAATGGATAGGAAGTATCTGTCTAGTATATCAACAATTTCACTTAATTCCCAAGCCCAAATAGCAGGGCAAATCACTTCAATAACAATATAGGATTGTGGATTTTAATACTTTGTTTGGACCCTCAGAGCTAGTCTGGACTGTCCCCTTCCTCCACTGTCCTGTTTTTAGTACATTATGCCCAATAATTTTGAAGTTTTGGTTCCTACAATCTTTTGATCCTATAATGATATTTCTTCTGCTGCTGCTTTTACTTTTCTGTTTCTCACAATTTGTATTCTCAAAAAAAAAAAAAAAAACTCACACGCAAATGTTGTCACATTATTAAATTACTAAATTATCCTATACTTCTTTCTAAACATTTACGTTTTGCTGAAAAAGGTTAGTGCTAATGATCATCAGATGTACGTTAATTTTCCTTTTAAGAGCCCAAAGGAGAAAGAATATACACACAGAATACTAGGATTAGTTACAGGTCAGAATACATATGTTATTTCTAATATCTCACTAGGTGTAAGATTCAAGTTAGACTTCAGTCAATAGGTAAATACATAAAATCAAATTCTATCTTTGTCCCAATAGTACCTGGAAAAGTGCTACATTCATGACCTTGGAAATTGTATAGTTTATAAACAGGATTTCGAAATAATGCTGAGGCAGCAGTGGTTCCTCACCGCTTCAGTGCTTCTATTTTAAATCCAAAGGACTAAAAAAGCATCAACTGTTCATTAAATAGGTTGAAAGTTACATATTTATAATGTATTGCTAGTGTATTTGCTACAGGAAAGCAAGTTTGTTAACATGGTAAATAGCTTGAAAAAAGATTATGCACAAAGAAAATTCAAATTTAGATTGCTATTTTAATAATTATAGGCAAAGTTACATTTTTTGATACATTTCTAGCTTCCACTTTCTCTTTACATTTTAACCAATGGGAAAAACAAAAACGCTTTGTTAATTTAACACAACTATATATGGTATACAAAATTGTCTTGAGCATCACAGCATGAGAAAGCTGAAATTGGAGAAAATCAAAAGATACACATCTTATCTAATAAGTGAAAAATAATTCTACAAACATTTAAAAATAATTCTATAATCCTCAGTGTGCAGCTGCACTGGCAAAAGGCAATTTAAACCCACCTCGTGAACTACAAACAGGGGAATGCCATGCTCCCTTTCTCTTCTTCTTCTTCAGTTTCCACACTTAAAAAATTTCCTAGAGCCACAAGATGAGATTCCACACTCACTTTTTATTTTTTTGTTGTGCAAGGTAGTATCTCCAAAGTAGAATTTCTAACACTCAATGAAAAAAAAAGAAAATTCTGTGCAAACATTTTAGTTGTCATCACTGAAAAATACATATCTTCATAATTGCATTGTAATTTGTCTATTTTAAGGCGGTACAGTTACTAGAAGTTCATAGACCATTCCCAAAGTCTCCCTTCATCTTCTCTTATTACTCCTCAACTTTCCTTACTTCCCTTTAGACTTCCAGAACTAAAATTAGTTCTTTTGGTTAATAGCTAACATGAAACCCTGAGATAACAAAAAACTTAAGCACTTGCTTGAACGAATAAATACTAAATACCTGATCAAGCCAAATGATAGTTTTTTCATCTGAAAACAGACAAATTAAGATGCCTTGATCATTAAGTTATTGTATACTACTGAACACGAAGTTTATGTTCTGTAAAGCGGGTAAGGATTTGGGTAGATTTCTCTTCCCATCCTCTCTTGCCAGCAGCACTTCCCGTTCACCACCCCAATAAATGAAACATTTACTATATAGAGAACTCCCCACCAAAGATGTTTTTTCTGTACCATTCAGTGAGCCATGTTAGCTCAGCAGTGGACATAAGAGGACATGAGAAAGGAACAAAGTCTCTGGGACAACTTCTACATTAAAAGCAAGTTTGCCACAGAAGTAACGTATTTAATTCTGAAGAGGGATAGCCTTATAATGTTCATTTTGATCATGAATCATGAATATGATAGCATCCTTTGAACACTTTTGCCATTATAACCATCTAATACCTGGTACCATTAAATATTTGTGGAAAGAATTATATTGTGTAAATATTAGCAAAGAATTCCAAACACAAGAGCCTCTTCTTTGCCTTTCGTTTTAATTTGTCTTAATTCATTCTTGCTAAAATAAGAGTTTCCAAACCCTTAGCAAAATATTTTCTTTTAAAAAATTAAATCTTGGCCAGGCGTGGTAGCTCATGCCTGTAATCCCAGCACTTTGGGAGGCTGAGGCAGGCAGATCACCTGAGGTCAGGAGTTCAAGACCAGCCTGACCAACATGGAGAAACCCCGTCTCTACTAAAAATACAAAATTAGCTGGGCATGGTGGCATGTGCCTGTAATCCCAGCTACTTGGGAGGCTGAGCCAGGAGAATCGCTTAAACCCAGGAGGCAGAGGTTGTAGAGAGCCGAGATCACACCATTGCACTCCAGCCTGGGGAGCAAGAGAGATACTCTGTCTCAAAAAAAAAAAAAAAAAATTAAATATTATGCAGAACCTCCAATACATAAGACAGATAAAAGTTGCTATTTTACTGCTAAAGTTTCCTTTGTACATTCAAATTTATAATATTAATCTGCATAGGAAGCAATCAGTAAGATCAATGAAGATGTTTTGACAAAACCAGTAAAACTGAAATGGAAGTTATAAACAATAGTTATGTCAGGGTTATCATCAAAGTTTGGATTTAAACAGTTTGAAAACCACTACCCTAAAACCTCACTTTGTCCCCATTAACAGCCCCAAGCCTCATTTCCAAACCGCTATGAAACCTTTTATAAGGGGAGCCTTATAAAAATAAAATCCAAACTTTAACAAGGCTCACCAAAATCTGGACTGTAACATATGTCTCACCAGTTTCTTGTAGGAACTATCTTCCAGTCAGTATGGTTTTCTCAGTGTTACTCAATACACCAAGTTCAGCCATTCATTCTAACAAACATATACTTGAGTGCCTACAGTGAGTCTCTAGATTTTTGCTTATTCTGCCTGTTATTGTCTTGGACTCTTCCTCAACCATCCTCAACAAAAGTTCTCTCTTATTTCCCGAAGTACTCAATCCTTCTGTCACTCATGAATCCTGAAGTGTTTGCCTTTACAAGCTGTTTAAATAATAAAGAGCCATATGGTATAGCATCAAGGCTGCTAATAAATGTACTAAAATATACAATTCTGTCTTCTTTGATTTGGATTTTTAAAAATAAAGTTTTTAGTTGGGCGCGGTGGCTCACAGCTGTAATCCCCAGCACTCTGGGAAGCTGAGACAGGCGGATCACCTGAGGCCAGGAGTTTGAGACCACCCTGGCCAACATGGAGAAACCTCGTTTCTACTAAAAATACAAAAATTAGCTGGGCATGGTGGCAGGCACCTGTAATCCCAGCTACTCGGCAGGCTGAGGCAGGAGAATCACTTGAACCCAGGAAGCAGAGGTTGCGGTGAGCCGAGATCACCCTTCTACACTATAGCCTGGGCCACAGAGTGAGACTCCGTCTCAAAAATAAAAATAAATTTATTAAATAAATCAAGTTTCTGTTTCTACTGGAAGAAGATAAAACCCATTTCTGAATTTCAAAAGTGAAGACTTGAAACTCATGTACTATTTATAGTAAACGCATGTGCAAATGTGTACAGTTTGATTTAAGTGGTATTTGTGGTTTATTTACCCTGTTGAGTAATTTAAAATTTTAAAGTCACAGTTTGGCACAGAGAAAAGCTACTTGGTTGTCAAAGAAAAGCCACATTTTACACACACGTGATTAAAGAGTAATTATCTAAAATGTTTTTCATAGCAGAGTATTTGATCAAAATTTTCAAACATACTAAATGCATGAGTTCCACTCTACTAATATTTGTAAACTTAGTAAAAGTACTTCTAGTGGCTTGTATACAATTCAATTTTAAAATACGTTTACATTTTTCTCTGTGACTTTGTGTGCTGTCAAGCTTTTTTTAATTTATAAATGATGACTGCCTTTTTTTAGAGAGGACTTGAGACAGCTTTAAAAAATAGGTTAAATTCAAGATGGCAATTTAAAAGAGAATGAAAAGTTTATCAATTACATTTCTATAGGAGTAGCTAACTGGATCACTGTTAAATTATTCAGAAACACAAAATATTCAGGAAAGTATCAGACTTTTATCTTTGCTGATTAAGCTTAGTCTAAAATTTTCTATTGCTACAAAAACAGAACGATTTCAATCTGAAGACAGAAGAATACAGGTCTTTAAACACCTAACCTTGATGCCACAAATGGTACTAGGCTTTGTCTTACCTATAACACTTAATGAAGCATTAAAGACACTATTCCACCTAATGATGTTTCTGGTATCTCATTAGGGACTCATCTAATATGACTGATAAACAGTAAGCAGATACATGTAAATACACAGCTAAGTTCTAATGTAAATTTCCTCCGCTATAAACTGATAGCTACTACAGTAGGGTACCAGGTTTTATCTTGAGTCTATCCAGTGAAAAACAGAAATGAACAAAACACACAAAAAATTGCAACATATTACAAGCAATTGAAAACAAATAAGCTATCCTATAGAAGAAAGAACAGGAATGAGATAAAATGATCCTACTGCAGGACAATTCTGAATTAAGCATTCTCCTGTCAGCAACTAGAGAGTCTATTGGGTATTTAGTTTGAAAACAGTTCAGAACTGTTTTTCTTAACTTAGGCAACAGCTTTCTTTTTTGAATGTTAGATTAAGCTAGCTTATTCAGTATAGGTAGGAAGCATGGATGAATGACTAAAGACAAAATAGGTAGCAGCAATACTGGCATTAACTTCATTGGACTGAAACCTTGGTCTGGATTACAGCATAAACTGAAAATTGTTAAATTTTAATAAAATTCAAAAAAGAAATAAAAAATTAATTACCAGACGCTTTAACCAATATTCTGAACACTAGTATCAGTACCTTAATTTTTCTACTTTCCATTGATTTCTCTAAAATAAAATTAAAATGCAATATAAGTGGCATTCAAGGTAATTTTTTAAACCTTAGAACTCTTTCTTCAAAGGAAGGCTTCTCTAGAAATAAGATGTGTGATATAAGCTGGGTAGATTTCTCTACTTGCACCCAACTCTCTGAGCTACCTCTATAATCCCTGATAGTTCTTCTGAGTAGTTAGGAAAACACCAATAAACAATTGCTCAAACACTGCCGTACAGATAAAGATGGCTCTACTACTGAAGCTGTTGCCTGGTAGACAGTACTACCAGGCAGTGACTTGAAATATTTGTCAGCTGCTATAAGAAATTCCTAGATGTCCCACGAGTAACAGTTCAATGGAGGGGGCATCAATATGTAATTTCTAAACAATTGGCAACTTGCACACAAGTTCATTTGTTCCAAAGTTGAACTTACGACAATCGAGGACCACCAGCATGTCAGACAATGTACAGGAATCATTAGATTCTAAAGTTTAGATAAATGGTAAAACAGCTTGAAAGACCTCTAGTATTGAATTTTGGTCAATAGGAATTCATTTCCAAAATCAAAGGGGAGTAAGAGTATTTTTAATTATTGGCAAGCCTTGAAGAGAGACAACACTTGGGTTTTACAAAAAGTGCTTTTAAAACAATGTCAGCAAAACTGGTGGAATAAAGAACTCCAAGTTCAACACATCCATAAAAGCAAATAAAAAGGGTAAAAACTGTCAAACTGAACTTTTTCAGAACCTGAAAGGCTTGAAGCAGCCCAAGGAATTTTTATTGAAAAACAAAAAAAACCAACCCTCTTCCCCAGCTAATTCTTGGTAAAAACAGCAAACTCTGTGGTGTTTTACCCAGTCCCATCTATCCCTTGATCCCCAGCTTAGCAGTAGCCATGAAAATAACAGTCCACATTCCATATTCCTGGTATGAAAGACAGCAGAATGGGCCTCTTTCACAAAGACATGTAAATTTTTTTTTTTTTTTTTGAGACGAAGTCTCACTTTGTTGCCCAGGCTGGAGTGCAGTGGCACCATCTTGGCTCACTGCAAGCTCCACCTCCCAGGTTCACGCCATTCTCCTGCCTCAGCCTCCTGAGTAGCTGGGACTACAGCCGCCTGCCACCATGCCAGGGTATTTTTTTGTATTTTTAGTAGAGATGGGGTTTTACCATGTTAGCCAGGATGGTCTCGATCTGCTGACTTCATGATCCACCTGCCTTCATGATCCGCCTACCTTGGCCTCCCAAAGTGCTGGGATTACAGGCGTGAGTCACCACGCCCAGCCAAAGACTTGTAGTTAATTATTTAGTTTACCTATCTGGTGACTCCATGGAAGACCACCTCAAAAGGATTGTCTTTATTTTGCTTAACTTAGAACTGGCTTAGTGCTTCACTGGGGCACACCGCGGGTGGAGAAGTTGAAAACATTTATGCTAATGTCTTAGTTTGCTGCTGCCTGGCAGGTAACTGTTGAAGAAAACAATAGATTAGTCTAAAGGTTGGGAGAAAAAGCTGGGGAGTCTATAAGGGCTCTGAAAGGGTCCAGCACATTCCTGGAAATCTAGAGGGCCACATGCATAAGCAGGGCTGTGTATATGCTCAGGAAAGAGGGAGTAGGCTCCAAACTCTCACCACCTGTTGACCTTGATGTTCTGCAGAAGCTGGCAGTAAAGGCTAAGGCAGGGTTGTAAACTTCCTGGGTAAGAGTTCAAGGCCTGCCCTAATGCATACACAGAGGCCATGGGCAAAGAGTGGAAGATATTTTGCTTCTGGGCATTTAAGGAATTCTCTGTTCATTATTAGGTGACCACTAAACTAACAAAACAGAGACTTCGGGGTGCCCACAATCTTCAAAGAATATAACATTTATAGAATTAGCCATGAAAAGTCTCTAAACAAACATCTACAATACTCACCACCAACAAATACTGGGGAGGGGAGAGAGTCTGACTGCCAGAGCTGTCACACTATAATATTCAAAATGTCCAGTGAACAATAAAAATTACAAGGTATACAAAGAAACAAAGGATACAGGAAAAGAAAGAAATCAACAGAAACTATGCCTGAGGAAGTCCAGATACTGGACTTCATAGACAGAGACTTAAAATCAGCTATTTTAAATATATTCAGTGACATAAACTATGTCTAAAGAGCTAAAGGAAAGTATAAAATAGTATCTCATTAAATTGAGAATAATCTAGATAGCAATGATAAAACTGAACCAAACAGAAATTCTGAAGTAGAATAACTGAAATGACAAATTCTCTAGAAAAAAATTCACCTCACAGATGTCAGTTGGAGAAGAGAAAACCCATGAACTCAAAGAGATCAATTGAGACCATCCAGTCTGATGAAGTGAAAGAAAAAACAATGGGAAAAAAAACTGGACAGAGTCTCAGAGACTTCTGGTACACCATCAAACAAAGCAACATACAAATAATCAGAGTGACAGAAGGAGCGGAAAGGGGCAAAAAGATTATTAAAAAAAAATAGTGGCAAAAGAACTTGCCAAATCTGATGAAATACATCTACAAAGCTCAACAAACTCCAAGTAGAATAGACCAATAAAGTACACACCTAAATACATCACAATCAAACTATCAAAAGCTAAAGGCAAAGAATGAATCTTGAAAGTAGCACGACAAGCAAGTCATTATAAACAAGTGATTCTCAATAAGATTAACAGCTGATTCCTTATCAGAAACCATGGAGGTCAGAAGACAGTAGGATGACATATTCATAATGCTGAAAGAATTACATGTCAACCAAGAATGCTGCATCCTGGCAACACTATCCTTCAAAAATGAAGGATAAATTAACACATTCCCAGATAACAAAAACTGTGAGAGTCCACCATTAGCATATCTCCAATACATGCTAAAAGAAGTCTTTCAGGTTGAAACAAAAGGACACTCAGAATAAGGACTTCACCTTTAGAAATGTAACACCAGGAAAGGGAATTACTTAAGTAAACATACAAGACAATAAAAATGCATCTTTTGTTTGTATCTCCTTTTCTCCACTGATTTTAAGTCTGTCTATGAAGTCCAGTTGTCAGATTCTAAAGACAACTATTGAGCAATGATTTGCAATCTATATTGATAAACACACAGTGTAGAAAGATGAAAATCTATGACAGTAACAGCACAGAGTTGAAGCAGAAGAGGTATACAGAGGCAAAGTTTTTATACACTGTTCAAGTTGAGTTGGTATTAATCTAAATTAGATTTTTTTTCCCTTCATTTCTTTGAGCTAGTTTTGCCCTGGTGCCCAGGCTGGAGTGCAGCAGTGTGATCAAAGTTCACTGCAGCCTCAACCTCCTGGGCTCAAGCTATCCTCCCACCTCAGCCTCTCAAGCATCTGGGATTACAGGCACACACCACCATGCCTGGCTAATTTTTGTATTTTTTTTTTTGTAGAGACAGTATCTCACTAAGTTGCCCAGGCTGGTCTTGAACTCCTGGACTCAAGCGACCCTCCTGCCTCAGTCTCCCAAAGTGCTGGGATTACAGGCATGAGCCACTGTGTCCAACCTAGACTGTTAAAATGCCAATAAATTCTCCATGGCAAGCATTAGTAACTAAAAACACACAACAAATGACCAAGAAATTAAAATTGTTGCACTAGAAAATATGTAAAACAAAAGAAAGAAGGTAGTAATGGAAGAATTTAAGAACAAGAGACACAGAATAAAGTAAACAAATGGCAAAATGTCAGAAATAATTTTCCTCATCAATAATTATATTAAGTGTCAATGGTTTAAACTCCCCAAATAAAAAGCAAAGATTGGCAGATCCAATTGCTATCTACAGAGACTCACCTTAGACTCAAGAACACAAATAGAAAGTAAAAGCAAAAAATGTTCCATGCAAACAGTAAACAAAAAAAAGCTGAAGTGGCTATACTAATATTAGACAAACAGACTTAAGATAAAAATTGTTCTTATAGGGCACTGTATAATGATAAAAGAATCAATCTATCAAGAAGATGTAATAATTATAAACTTACTTGCACCTAACAGTAGCATTTCAAAACACATAAAGCAAAAAGTGACAGAATTGAAGAGAAAAATAAATAATTCAGCAATATTAGTTGGAGATTTCAGTATCCCACTTTCAATAGATAGAACAACTAGACAGAAAATCTGAAGGAAACAGATTTGAACACAACTTATACCAACACACCTGTCAAACATTCTACCCAACAAAAGCAGAATACACATTCTTCTCAAGTGTACATGAAACATCCTCCGGGACAGACTATGAGGTCATAAAACAAGCCAAATAAATTTTAAAAGATAGAAATCATACAAAGTATATTCTCTGACCACAACAGAATGACACTGAGAATTAACAAAGAAGGAAACCTGGAAAGTTCACAGATATGTGGAAATCAACAAGTTCCTAAATAATAAATGGGTTAGACGGGAAAAAAATCACAAAAGAAATCAGAAGAATATACCTTGAGACAAATGAAAACAAAAATACAACATACCAAATCTTATGGGATGCAGTGAAAGCATATACATTTCTGAGAAGGAAATTCATAGCAGTAAATGACCACCTTACAAAGAAGAAAGAATTCAAATCAGGAACTGAATTATCTACCTTAAGAGACTGGAAAAAGAAGAACTAAATCCAAAGCAAGCACAAGGAAGAAAATAATAAAGACCAGTGTAGAAATAAGTGAAATAGAGAAAAGAAAAACAAGAGTAGGTTAAAACAAAAACAAAAACAAAAAACAAAAAAACAAAGCTGGGCTAGGCTGGGCACAGTAGCTCACACCTGTAATTCCAGCACTTTGGGAGGTCGAGGCAGGCAGATCACCTGAGGTCAGGAGTTCAAGACCAGCTTGCCCAACATGGCGAAACCCTGTCTCTACTAAAAATACAAAAAATTAGCCAGGCATGATGGCAGGCGCCTGTAATCCCAGCTACTCGGGAGGCTGAGGCAGGAGAATCACTTGAACCCAGGAGGCGGAGGCTGCGGTGAGCCGAAATTGCACCACTGCACTCTAGGGGAGACAAGATGGAAACTCTGTCTAAAATAAAATAAAAAGCTGTTTCACTGAAAATGGACAAAACTTTACTTTAGCTAGACTGACCAAGAAAAAAGAGAAGACTCTTAAATTACTAGAATCAGAAATGAAAGAGTGAACATTATGACTGACCTTGCAGAAAAAAAAATTAGATTATAAAGGAATACTATGAATAATTACATGCTAACCAATTAGATAACTACATGAAATGAACAAATGCCTAAATCAACTGTCAAAACTGACTCAAGGAGAAAAAAATCTGAATAGACTTATAACAACAAGTAAAGACATTAAGATAGTAATCAAAAACCTTCCAAAGAAGATCCCAGATGGCTTCACTAGTGAATTTTACCAAATGTTTAAAGAACAATTACCAACAATCCTTCTTCTCAAACTCCCCCCAAAAACAGAGGGAACACTTAGTAAGCTATACAGTTTACTATACTTACTGGTCAGCTATAACAGACCAATATCCCTTATAAATATAAATGCAAGCATCCTCAACACAATACTGGCAAACTGAATCTACAAGTATATAAAAAGGATTATAAACCATAACCAATTGAGATGAAACCCAGGAACACGGTTTGTTCAACATATGAAAATCATTTAATTAATGTGATAAACCATAAGAATAAAAGAGCATTAAAAAAACACAAAAATCTCAACAGCTGCAGAAAAAGCATTTGACAAAATCTAATGCCCTTTCCTGATTAAAACAAATGAACAAAAAGAAAACACTCCACAAACTAGGAACAGAAGGGAACATTCTCAATCTGATAAAGGACAACTATGAAAACCACACAACAAACTTAAACTGAAAGGTTTTCCCCCAACATGAAGACCAACACAAACATGCCCATTCTCACCACTGCTATTCAACACTGCAATGGAGGTTCTAGCTAGGGCAACTAGGCAAGAAAAAGAAGTAAAAAGTGTTCAGACTGAAAGGGAAGAAGTAAAACTATTTCTAGTTGCAGATGACATATGACATGATCTTATATATAGAAATCCTAAATCTATTAAAAACTCTATTACGCTAATCAATGATTTCAGCAAGGTTGCAGGATACAAAAATCAACACACAAAAATCAGCTGCATTACTAATCAGTAGCAATGAACAATCTTAAAATAAAATTAAGAAAACAAATTCATAAAAGCATCAAAAACAAAATATTTAGGAATAAATTTAATCAAAGAAGTACAAGACTTGCATATTGAAAACTACAAAATATGAATAAAAGAAATTAAATATCTACAGAAATGGAGAGAAGTGTTGTATTTATGGGTTGGAAGACCTACTAATATGATGGCAATATACCCCAAACTTATCTACAGGTTCAATGCAATCCCTATCTGAACTTCAATTGCCTTTTTTTTTTCTTCCAGAAATGGAGAGTTGATTTAAAATTCATATGAATTTGCAATGAACATGGAATACAGGCAAAGTAATCTTAAAAAGAATAAAGTTGGAAGACTCACATTTCCCAATTCCAAAACTCTGTACAAAGATGTAATAATCAAAACAGTGTGGTACTGGCATAAGATTAGATATACAGACTCATAGAATTGTGAATCCAGGAATGAGTCCATATATTTATGGTCAGTTGATTTCAACAAGGTATCAAGACCATTCAATGGGGAAAGAATAATCTTTTCCACAAATGGTGCTGGGACAACTAGGTATCATTACACAAAAGAATAAGTTAGAGCCCTACTTCACACCATATACACAAATTAATTCAAAATGGATCAAAGGCCTAAATGTAAGAGCTAAAACTATAATTCTTAGATGAAAACATAGGTGAAAATCAGTGTGACCTTGGATCAGGCAACTTTTTAAAGATACAATGCCAAAAACATAAAGAATTAAAAAATATACTGGACTTCATAAAAATTAAAACTTGTGAGTCAAATGACACTATTAATAAGTGAAAAGATGGCCTTCTAAATGGGAGAAATTGTCCACAAATTATATATTTCATAAGGGTCTAGTATCTAGAATATATCTACATATATACATACACATATATTCTAGATACATACACACACACACACACACACTCTCTCTCTCTCTCTCACCAACTCAGCAATAAAAAGACAACCTAATTTTAAAATGGGCAAAGAATGTTAATAGACATTTCTTCAAAGAAAATACACAAATGGCCAAAAAGCACATGAAAAGATGTTCCACATCGTTAGTCATTTGGGAGATACAAATAAAAAAACACAATGGGATACCCATACCCAATAGATGGAGTCTTAGTCTGTTTTCTGTTGGTATAACTGAATACGTGAGACTGTGTAATTTATTTTTTTAAAAAATGGATTTCTTGCATTTCTGGAGGCTGGGAAGTCCAAGATCAAGGGGCCACAGCTGATGAAGAACTTCTTGCTGCTGGGGACTCTCTGCAGAGTCCCAAGGTGACACAGGGCAGCAATCACATAGTGAGAAGGCTGAGCTTACTAGATTAGTTCCCTTCCTCCTCTTATAAAGTCACTAGTCCCAATCCAGTGATAACCCATTAGTCCATTAATTCATGAATGGATTAGCCCATTCATGAGGGCAGAGCTCTGATGACCCAAGCACTTCTTAAAGGCCACACATCTCAATACTGCCACATTGGGGATTATGTTCCAACATGAGTTTTGGAGGGGACAAACATTCGAACCACAGCAGTTGGCTAAGACAGTAACAAATATAGGCAAGGACAGAGAAATTAGAATTCTCTACATTGCTGGTGGGACCATAAAATGATACAGCCACTGTGGAAAAATGTTTGGCAGTTCCTCAAAAGGTAACACATAGAGTTATCATATGATCCAGTAATTCTACTCCTAGTTATCTACACAAGAGAAATAAAGATATATGTCTACACAGAAACTTGTATATGAATATTCATAACAGCATTATTTATTTATAATAGCCAAAGAGTGGACACAACCTAAAAGTCCATCAGCTAAGGAGTGGATAAACAAAATATGGTAGTATATCCACATAACAGAGTATTATTCAGCCACAAAAAGAAAATGAAGTGCTGTTACATGCTACAATATGGATGAACCTTGAAAACATGTTAAGTGAAATAAGCCAGGTACAAGAAGCCACATATATATGATTCTATTTATATGAAATGTCCAGAATAGGCAAATCCATAGAGACAGAAAGTAAGATCTGTGATTGTCAGGGATGTTGCTAACCATCCTGCAACACACAGAACAGCCCCGACGGCAAAGAATTATCCAGTCAAAAAATGTCAAGAGTCCTGAGATTGATAAATTCTGAAGGAGTATTCAGTTATCAGTTTCAAGTTTAAAGTGCACCTTGGAGTTCACCTATTTTAAGATGTCTTCAGAATCTGGCAATCTGCAAGTTTTTTTTTGTTTTAAATGAACCAAGCCAAAAATTATAGAAGAGCAGATTAAATTGGAATCTGATTCTTTCCAGTTCTTTAGTTTAAGATACTACAATACTGAAGCAGTTCAGTGGATCTTTATAATAATAGTCCCTCAAATCCCTCTGCCCATGCTGCCCCGCAAAGATGGTTTTCTACTACCTATTCACAAATAAGATTCCCAAGGAGCTCAGAAACACTTTGAGGGATGCTATCAATGTATTACGATTGTTCTCTTCAGCTGACTTTATAGCACCTTGGAATAGCAGCCAGGAAGCAAGGACAAGATGGTACCCCCTTGCATACACTCCAGACAGAAGAAACCTACTTTTTGTTTATTTAGGACCTGAAAAATGTTAACTTCAAACAATAATGCATATCATCATTCTTCTCAAATTCACTAATTATAAATATGTCTTTATGGTTTAGCCAACTTTACTTAAAATGAGGGGATACATTAATTTTGCAAATGTATCTTCTAGAGCAGAAAAACTTGAATTTCTTAAACTGCATATTTACAGAAGGGAGTCAGGAGACATGAAGCCAACATATTAAGGACACTGGCTACAGACTTGCACATTGTAGAATACCACACTGGTCCTCCCAGCCTTTAGCAAGGTCGGCATTTAGCTGAAGCTGTATTGGTCTTGCTTCAGCCTATTACTGTTTCTACTCCTATTCAAACACCTACTTATTTGAGCAGCTTCATGATAGATGCAGAAACACAAAAATTCCCACTTGGAAATTTTTACTGACTCAATATTTCAAAAAAAATAGCAACTGAGGAAAACAAACTTTAAAGAAAGAGAAATTAGGTCTATATAAAAGCAAGATATCAGGAACCTATAAGTGGTTGGAAGCTTCGCGTCTGAGAGTGAAGGCAATCTGATCCTAGAGATCTAGCAATTCAAGATAAAGTTGTTAAAATCTATCCTTTACATTTTCATGGATTATCTAGACCATAGATAAGTCAAGTACCTGTGTAAGGTATGAAGGACATTAACAAAAGTATAGAAATATACTAAATGTTTTCTATGTGTCTTTCTTTGATATTTAACTAAGTCCTTAATTAACCAACGACCAGAAAAGGGGGAAATTTTGTTTTAGATTAGATTGTGGTCCTTAAAAATAAAATGTTTGCTTTTGTCATTATATGTACATCTTCTGTAATATTAAGTGGCTCCCTGAAGGTTATCAGACAAATTAGTAACACCATAATTACCAAAATAGCAAAATAAAACATGTTTATCTTGAAAAAAAATTCAGAACTTTGAAAATTCCTTTAATTCCAACATTTCTATTCCATTCTGAAAAGACTGCTCTTGCTTTTGACTTACAGCTAAAGCAGATTTTTACTACATAGTCTAGCACCTTATTATAAATCATTTTGGTCTCTTCATATTTCATATCAGTCTTTTCTGTTGCTCCTACAGACTTTAACTCCTGGGCAGGAATCTGGCTTTTTCTTTCCAATCCTTACTAAGACATAAGCGTGCTGAAGGCAGAGGATCAATGCTTGTTGACATTGTCCACAGTAGAAACTGCAGCCATGGTGATCAGGAGGCAGAAAAGTATAAAGCAAAAGAACCGTGTGCTTGGCGAGAAGAGCCTTGGGGTCACACCCCATCACCGTCTCTTACCAGATGGGTATCATTGGCCAACATGTTTCATCTCTCTTACCTTTCATCTCTTTATCAATAAAGCAGTGGTAGATGATACCTTTCTTTCAGTTATTGTTAAATGGGATCACAAATGTGAACATTCTGTAAATGCTAAGAGTTCTGTGTGACTATAACTTATCATTATCTATGCCACTACTGTTAAGGTAAAATACTAATCACATTTTTCTTCTTTCTCAAATAATTGTTTACCTATACTCAAACTGTTGAACTAATCTTCTCCAACTTCTTCCCCACCTCTGTTCCTTAGTGTTCATTTAACACTAAAAGAGTAGTCTCCCCCTATATTCAGGAGACCCCCAGTGGATGCCTGAAATCACAGGTAGTACCAAACACTACATATACTTACCTTAAATGCCTTTTTCCTTTTAACTAAGCACTTATCATGCACATTGGCTGCAACTTTTGCAGTTTGAGATATGACAGCAAAACCAGCATGCATTTATTCTCCATTCTTCACAATTTCATGTATAAAAGATTCATTCTTATCATAGATCTTAGCAGTCTCAGCATATGATTTCTTTTCTTTATATGTAAGTCTAGACTTTTCATTTTTCACTTAAGGGAAACCTGGATGGCTACTAAGTCACTAAGGGGCAGGCAGCACCTACAGCATGGAGATGCTGAACAAAGGAACGATTCACGTTGCAGGTGGGATGGGTGGGACAGCATAAAATTTAAAACTCATCGATTCTTTATTTCTGTAATTTTTCACTTAATATTTTCAGAACACAGTTGACTGTGGATAACTGAAACCTTGGAAAGCAAAACTGCAGATAAGGAGGACTACTGCGTAAATTTTGAAATTCTTTGCAAGGGTTCCCTGTGTTTTATCACAGCTGGTCGCCATCCGGTTTATCGAACATAAGCCCTTAAACCTTGTTGCAACTTTTAACATAAAAGTTGGGGAGGCTAAAACTGACCCACAACAGGTGTCCCTTGTACAGTACAATTGTTCAGAAACTTTTTACTGCCATTCTGTTCAACAATCACAATTACTGCTCTGACTTCTAAACTACACATGCATAATTTAACATACTTGGTTTATTCAGTACCAGAAAAGCTCCAGAATACCAAAAAAAGTTTTCCTTTTAGGAACTTTGCAACCAATGTTTATTCCAAGTCCTAATCTCAATGTCTGCATTAAAACAGAAGAAGCAAAAAATAAAAACAAAAACAAAAAACTGCCTTGACTTCTAAATATTTTTTTTAAAAAAACTATTAAATGGCACCAAGAAAAACTAAATGTAAATATTTCACACCCACCAAATGGGCACAAATGTAAAAGACTAGCACTAGAAAAAGTTGATGAGAACACTTATAACGCCGCTTGGAAACAATTTGACATTACCTAGTAGAAGCTGTAGATGTGTATGCCTTATGATCTAGTTATTCCACTTCTAGGTATAATTCCCTTGTGGAAAAAAACTCTTATAAATGTGTTTCAGGAGACATTTTCACAGCAGCATTGTTCAAAATAGCAAAACTTTGGAAGCAATCCAAGTGTCCACTGATGGCAATAGAGAGAGGTATGTACTGTATTCATTAAAAGGCTTAACAAAGATATCTATACAAAAGCTTCAGTTTACATGAATTAATCTTACAATGTTGAGTTAAAAAAAGTATATTATAAAGACTACATTTATTGGGGGCTGGGGGGCTGGGGGAGGGATAGCATTAGGAGAAATACCTAATGTAAATGATGAGTTGATGGGTGCAGCAAACCAACATGGCACATGTATACCTATGTAACAAACCTATATGTTGCGTATATGTACCCTAGAACTTAAAGGTATAATAAAAAATAAATAAATAAATAAAGACTACATTTAATGTGATTCCAAAACATAAAGTTAAAACATATAAAACTAAATAACGTATTATTTAGGGATATATAGATAGGTAGTAAAATCATAAAACAAAGCAAAATAATGCAAAAAATATGACATTTACTATTCTAGTCCTGCAGGTGGGAAGGGAGGGGGATATGACTGGGAAGGGGCATCCAGCGAGCACCAAAGGTAATAGCAATGAGCTGTTCCTTAAGTTGGGTGGTAGGTACAAAGAGGTGTTATTTCTTACACACATACATATAGTTTCCTATGTGTATGAAATAAATAAAAAAAATTTAAAAATATATGGTGCCTATGGTATTACACAAAAAAATGTGTTAAGATAAGCTCCCAACTTCAGTTACTCTTTTCTGTCCTTCAACTTCTACAACTGTCTTATTTTGCCATTTTTTTGATATATAAAGTATTATGCTACTACCTTCATTGTTTTTTCAGGATGATCATTATTCAACATTTATATTAATTTCCCCAGATTTTAAATTGTTAAAAATTTGCCTCAGCCTCAGACTGGCTTGGGGAATGTTTTACAGTTGAGCAAATGAAAAGAAGGGCTTATAAACATAGTAAGTAAAAAAGACATGATCAGGTGGGTGATCATCCAAATTTTCTAGAGAGATTTTAGTAACTCTGATTCTTGGGTTCTGCCCCTATAACTTTTAAATGGGGGCGAGGGCAGGGAGGAGAGACAGTGTACAGAAATCTATTTTTTAAGCCCAAATGACAAGGGCTTCAAAACACAGTGAGTCCAAAAAAAAAAAAAAAAAAAAAAAAACAGTGAGTCAAAAAGACACTAGATTCAACACTTCACCTTGCCAGGCTCCAGGCTGACATCAGGTCAGCAGCTATATTTGAATACAGCTTCCACAAAATCCTTCGGAGGTCCTCACTCTTTAAATGCCCATGATATATTTTTAAGAGACATAATTTGTATGCACACACACATGCATGCACTCACATGTATTTTACAAATCACTGTATTACTCAAATTTTTTGAAAATAAGAGATTATCCACTTTTATTTACGAGTAAATTATAAACCTCCAGAAAGTATAAAAAGTATCAAAAGTAAGCAACAGCCAGGCGCAGTGGCTCACACCTGTAATCCAAGCACTTTGGGAGGCTGAGGAGGAAGTACTGCTTGAACCCAGGAGTTTGAGACCAGCCTGAGCAACATAGTGGGATCCCATCTCCACACATAAAAAAAAAATGGTTTTTTAATTAGCCAGGTGTTGTGGCACATGCCCATAGTCCCAGTTACTCAGGAGGCGGGGACAAGAGGACTGCTTGAGCCTGGGGGTAGAGGCTGCAGTGAGCCATGACTGAGCCACTGCATTCTAGCCTGGGAGAAAGAGTGGGACCCTGTCTTTAAAAAAAAGAAAAAAAATTAAAAAAAAAATTAGCAGGTCCCGTTTTATTTTGTATCTATAGTTTGCTGTTTCTCTTTCTCAAGTGACTTGGGCCTTCATACTCTACTGATTTTCTAGAGACTCCATCTTATAACTTGGGATGATTACCATGAAGTGATGAAAACTACAAATCTCAGTAAAGGGATGCTGGCATGCAGGCAGACACTAGATTCAACACATCACCTTGCCAGAGTCCAGGCGGACTTCAGGTCAGCAGCTATATTTGAACACAGCTTCTCCAAAATCCTTCCCGGGACCTCAGTCTTTCAGCTGAGAAAGTCTAGTCATGCCACCTATTTTTAAATGGAAGATTTCGGGAATTTTATGCAGAACAAATTACTGAAAGCTAGTCATAGAGATGACATAAAACTTTTAAAAGAAAAATGTAAAAAAGCTATGATTTAATGCTTCTGAAAACACTTAAGACAATTTCAAAACCTTTCCTTTCTAAGATTTAAAACTAAAGAAAAATCTGAAATAGCCAGGGGGAAAATACACGTACACATATACAAAGATACATACACAGATCAACACTGTAACACTATAATAGCTACAAAAGAGTCAAAATTATTTTAATAGGGGCCTAGTTAAATATATTATGGTATACCCACATGGCTATTAGAAAAAATGAGGTAGATATGTTTGGACATGGAAAGATGTCCATTGATACATTTTTAAGAGACATAATTTGTATGTGCACACATCACACACATACATGCTGCTCACATATATTTTACAAATTAGATTGTTATTCAAAATTTTTAATATAAATTATGCACTTTTATTTAGAAGTTGTCAACTTCCAGAAAGTATTAAAAATATGAAAAGTAACCAAAAGATTAGTACCCATGCTAACAGCACAGAGCCACTTGACAATTTCTGTAAGAAATCTACTTCCCTGAGAACTGTTTAAACTACAGGAAAAACTGATCAAAGAGGAACATAAGGGTTAATGTATAAAGTGCCTTTTTTAAAAACTGGGGGAAAATCCTGTTTTAAAACAATCATGTTACATTCTGAATAGTACCTGGATGAGTATTTGGGAGAATATGAAACACAGGACAGGGTTTGGCATTTCAAAAATTTTCACGAACCACTTCTATTTTAACTAACATGCTAATAGGCATAACGCTCTACGTTACATTTTCATAAATTATCAATGTTATTTAGCTTTCAAGGGAGGCTCCCTGAAATTAGATTTATGCCAATGAGAATTATTCTAAAGCAAAGTAAGGAAATTTTTTACCCATCAGAAAGCTGAAAGATGTGGAGAAAAAAAAAAGTTGGCATACACCTTGGATAATCACAGGAAGCCAAAAAAGTTTCTGACACACAAGGGTAGTGTTTGACACACCAGAGTAGTGGGAGAAACTACCAACAAAAAAGTGTTGAACACACAAGGGTAGTGGGAGAAATAAATGGATGAGATGATACAGCGGAAGGAGGCTGGACCATAGCTTTTTGCTGTCTCACAAATGCAGCTGGAACCAAAGATTGTTAGAATGGGAAAGAACTGTGGATAAATTCTCAAGTGAGAACACAGACACCTAAGCAGGGCTAGGACATTCAGAGCACCTCTTTACTTCTTGCACATGATTCTTTCCATGACACCTAGTGCCCTTCTCCATCTAGAGCTATCTCTATATGTCCATGTTCCTTCTCTCTAGACTCATGACAGACCTCTGGAGAAAGTCAGGTAGGCCTGCTGCTTTTGGCTTTATTATGATGTAACTAGGGCATGGATTATTTGGCTATTGTGGGATTCTCCTCATGTTATCAGGGTTCCAACTCACATAATCACCTCCTTAGCAACAGAATTTATTGGCATATTTATTGTCCTTCTTAGAGCAGTGGTTCTAAATGTGGGTGATCATCCAAAATTTTTAGGGACTTTAAAAAAAACTCAGATTCTTGGGTTCTGATCCTGTGACTCTTAAATTGGGGTAAGAGTGGGGAGCGAAGACAGCATACAGAAATCCATATTTTTCTTACTGCGTTCCAGATGTAGTTATGTACCACTAGTTCTTAACGCTAATTTTGATTGATTCACCATCTGTGACTTAAGAATATCAGGGTTTGGATAAGGTGCAGTGGAGGACTGGAGATTTAGAATAAATGATAGGGGGAGGCAGGAAAAACAAGGCAGCTATTGCTCTATGGGAGAGACAGATAGGACTGGTTTCCTGTGTGTGTGAAGTAGGTGCTGTGATCTGTTACACTGGGAAGCCTCTTCTGTCTCAAAGTATCTCTCATTAGCTTTTTATTAATGCCTGAAATTCCATCCTTATGATTTCATTCCTTCAAGTTATGTCATTTGTTAAATAGAAATACCCCTTACTTCTCAGGATTCCACTGTAACCTTTCCCTAATGAAGCATAAATTCATTCATTTCTTTTTAACAATCCACTAAAACAAAGCACGTTTAGGAGGGCACTGTACTCCTTGATTTGGCAGAGAAGAAGGGGGTGCCATCCCCCTCGCCAAAAAAAGGCCATGACTCAATATGATGGCTTTTGCAACTTGCCTCGGGCTAGCCTTAGGGCATTACCTATGAATCTGCTGGTGCCAGGATGATACTTGACCTAGAGGAAATGTGAATTTGCATAAGGAAGAACCATCTGACGATGCTCTGGGCGATTCCTTAGCCCACACTCGCTTTACCATTCTCTGACCTCCTGGTATATTCTTCAGCACCTGCTACAGTTAATTGTTTCTTAATTATTTCATGTGTCTGCATCATGTCTCTCTAGCCAGATACAGGCTCCTTTGAGGTCAGGAAAAACACATGATTTATCTTTCCTCCCTATGAGCATGTAGTGCAGCACTGAAAAGATACAAGGTCCTTAGTAAGACTTTCACTGATACATCCTATCAGCAGGTAGTACAGGGAGAAACATTTTTATGGCTATCTCTTTAGGATCTTCCCATTTCTGAACACTCAACTCGACTTGCCTCTCAAGTTTCTCTTCTTTCCAAGTAACTGTTTTTCCCAAATTAAGAATCTTTCTTTGGTAGTCCATTTTTGTAGGTTTTGCAAAAATGTACTGACAAGAATTAGCATTAATCATTTGGGAAAATATCCTTGGATCCCAAATATGTCTGAGGGAATTTCTGTTGATTTATGGTTGAAAGCAGTCTTTGAAACTGGGGGCCAGGTGCAATGGCTCACACTTGTAATCCCAGCATTTTGGGAGGCTGAGACCAGAGTATCACCTGAGGCCAGGAATGTGAGACCAGTCTGGGTAACAGAGCACTACCCCATCTCTACAAAAAGTCAAGGATGGCGGTGCACACCTGTAGTCCAAGCTACTTGGGAGGCTGCGGTGGGAGGATGGCTTGAGCCCAGGAGTTCAAGACTGCAGTGATCCATGTTTGCCCCACTGCACTCCAGCCTGGTGACAGAGGGAGACCCTATCTCTTAAAAAAATAATACAAAATGAATGAAATTGGGAAATGTCAATTAAAAAAGCAAAGACTGCAATCCATAAAGGCTGGCTGGCAGTTTAACTTAAAAACAAAAAAAAAATTAAGGGCTTCTATGCCGAATGCCTTTATTGTCTACACTAAATTTTATCCTTAATAAAAAATTACACCCAAATGTTACCTTCTTTTCTTAGAAGAATGTATAATTATTAAACATGAAAGGTAGCTATGGCGCAGAAAAATTCACAGACTTGCTTGTGTTCACAAATAGATAATGCCAGAGGTGGTGGTCTCAGTTTCCAGTTCTTTGAGAACACTTACCTGGTACCTCTCCTAAAAGAGGCATTAACTCTAGTCAACATTTCTGACTGTCTGAATTCTGAGATATCTGGCCCTTTGTATAAGCTAATCTAGTTGTACTGTGTGTGTGTGTTTCATCTTTTCTATTACTACTAGTGGGATGAATTAAGGTGTTTAGTCCTCACCGAATATCACAACTATGTTTAACACAAGAAATTCATGTGATTTTATTTCTATATGGCCCTTTTAGTTTTTTAAAAGCAGTCAGCTTTCAACTGTTAATGTGGAATGATACTGTTCTTCTTCCTATCTGATGTAAAACCTGATTTAAAGGAGTGATAATTGCCAAATCTTGTATTAAGGCACCCTGTGTGTATAGGATGGACCATAATTCTTTAAAAAAGAAACCTACATTGGGACTGTGTCTAATGTTACACCTCTCACCAAATGAATCACAGAGAATCCTACCCCAAGGAGACTTTTGAATTTGCATCTCTTAACCATTCTTTTCTTACAGGAAAATACCCCCAGTGAGTGGTCACTTTATTCTGAGGCCACAATTAGTAAAATATTTCTCTTCCCTTCCCTAACACACTTTCTCTTCCTTTTTAATTCAAGGAAGATACTGAGTCTTACACCTTGAATGGAGTGTGGGAGCCAGGTTTGCAATAATAAAAGCAGTTACATAAGTGCTTTGCATTTACCTAGCCCTTTCTTTAAAATACATAAAGAATCTGAGGTTCAGGTGAATCAATCATTACTGAGTGCCTATCAGGAAGATTAACTTCTGCGGGATTGCAGAAATAAGTGATGGAACTGGAATCTGAACCTTTGTTAGTCTCTAAATTACAAGTTTTTATCCATCTGTCACAATGATTCTGTCTTTCCACCACAGGCAAGGTTCATGAACAATTCGATATCACGGAAGGATCAGAATTTTAAATACATCTTATTCCTACAACTACTGTGACAAATTGCAAAACAACAACAACAAAAACAAAACAAAAAACAAAACACACACACACACCCCTCTCCCTACAGTCACACTCCTTTGCAGTGTAATTTACAGCTCCTTCACCCACTTGAATCTAGACTAGCCCTGTGATTTGCTTTCACCAATAGAATGTGGTAGAAATATAGTTGTTACAAGCCTAGGTCTTAAAGAGTTTTGCACGGTTCTGCTGGTTCGTTTGTAACTCTGATGCTACTGTGTGAAAAAGTTAAGGGCAGCCTGCTGTCACCATTCATTGCTACAGCCAGCCAGCCAGCTGATAGCAGATACACTGAATGTGCCCAGCTGAGATAAGTTAAGCTTGGCCAGATCAGCAGAACTGCCCACCTGATTTATAGACTCATGAGGAAAAATAAACGGTTATTTTAAAGCCATTAAATTTTAAAAGCAGTCAGCTCTAAATTGTTAATACGGAATGATACTGTTCTTTTTCCTATCTTATGTAATATCTCATTTACAGGAGTGATAATTGCCAAATCTAAGTGTGAAGGCACCCAGTGTGTTTGTTATAGAGCAAATACTAACAGATACAACAAACATAGCTACTTTGAGCAAGCAGAGAAAACAAAAGATTGCTTATAAAAGAGGACCCCAACATGGAAAAGCTTGATATTAAGAGAAATGTTTAAGAAATCCTTAATTATTTGACTTAAAGTTTCAAAGTAAGGCTGAAAAATAAGACCTGATCCATTCGAGAATTTGCAAGGTGCTTCGGTGTGTATAATAAATCTACTTATAAACATCAGTAATTATGTATTTGAAAATCTACATTAAGAAAGTAAAATCCTTTTCATTGTGGGATTTAATTCACACTGAATCATACAAAAACCAGTTTTTTAAAGGTCCTTATTTGAAGAGGTAGAACCTTAGTATTATGACTTTCAAAACATTAGTATTCTTTTTAAGAAGAAGTCAAAGTAATTGGAGAACAGAAGCAATGACGTTATTTCTAAAACCCCAAGAACTTCTCAAGACATGAAAGGCTTGCTCTTCTTCAGATAGTTTTATTCTAATTTACCTTAACCCCAAGTTCCTCAGAGGTTCAAGTAGTTGATGAGTGACTGAGAGAGGAACTTGTGTAGATTACAGGGCAGGAGGGTCGGGGAAGAGGGCCAGATAGGAAGCACATGCATCACATATGCATTTTTCAGTTCTTCTTCAAGCTTATGGCCAAAATATAAATCTGATAATGGTACCACAAGTTAAAGTCTCCACTTCCTAACTATAATCAATTAGTTTGAAAGTTACGCCATATGCAACAGACTGACAGCTAGTATCATACTGAATGGGGAAAAACTGAAAGCCTTTCTTCTAAGATCTACAGCAAGACAAGGGTGCCCACTGTTACTCAGCATAGTACTGGAAGACCTACCCAGAGTAATCAGACAAGAGAAAGATAAAAAGGGAATCCAAACTGGAATGGAAGAAGTCAAATTATCCTTGTTTGCAGACTGTGCGATCTTATTAGAAAAACGTAAAGACTCCACCAAAAAACTATTAAAACAGATTCAGTACAGTTGCAGGACACAAAATCAACATACAAAAAATCAGTGGCATTTCTAGATGCCAGCAGAGAACAATCTAAAAAAGAAAGAAAGTAATCTTATTTACAACAGCTACAGATAAAATAAAACACCTAGGAATAAAGTCAACCAAAGAAGTGAAAGATCTCTACAATGAAAACTATAAAACACTGATGAAAGATACTGAAGAGGACACAAAAAAATAGATATTCCATGCTCACGGATTGGAAGAATCAATATTGTTAAAATGTCCATACTACTCAAAGCAATCTACAGATTCAATGCAATCTTTATCAATAAATATCAATGACATTCTTCACAGAAGTAGAAAAAAAAAAGTCCTAGAATTTATATAGAACCACAAAAGCCCCAGAATAGCCAAAGCCATCCTGAGTAAAAAAAATAAAACTGGAGGAATTACATTATCTGACTTCAAATTATACAACAAAACTATAATAACCAAAACAGCATAGTACTAGCATAAAAACAGATACATAGACCAATAGAACAGACAAGAGAACCCAGAAACAAATTCATACACCTACGGTGAACTCATTTTCAGCAAAGGTACCAAGAACATACACCAGGGAAAGGACAGTCTCTTCAATAAATGGTGCTGGGAAAACTGGATATCCATAGGCAAAACGAAACTAGACCCCTATCTCTCACCACGTATAAAAATCAAATCAAAGTGGATTAAAGCCTTAAATCTAAGACCTGAAACTAGGAAACTAAAAGAAAACACTAGGGAAGCTCTCCAGGACATTAGTATGGGCGAAGATTTCTTGAGCAATACCTCAAATGCACAGACAACCAATGCAAAAATGGACAAATGGGATCACATGAAGTTAAAAAGCTTCTGCACAGCAAAGGAAACAATCAATAAAGAGACAACCCACAAAATGGAAGAAAATATTTGCAAGCTACCCATCTGAGAAGGGAATGATAACCAGAATACATAAAGAGTTCAGACAACTTAATAGGAAAACATCAAATAATCCAACTAAAAAAATGGACAAAAGATCTGAATAAACATTTCTCAAAAGACATACAAACGGCCAACAGATATATGAAGAAATGTTCAACATCCTTAATCATCACAGAAATGCAAATCAAAACTACAATGACATATCTCACCCCAATTATATCTCACCCCCACAAAGCATGCCTGCATCAGAACATGACCTGTACCCCATAAATATAGATGCCTAACTATATACCCATAAAAATTAAAAATAAATTTTAAAAATAAGCTGAAATAAAGTTATGATCATAATGAAGCCAGTTTGAGATCAAATTAATGAAAAAGGCTTATGAATAGGGTGTGGTATGGCACAGTGGACAGAGTTCTCAAGTAAAAACCTTTGGCATTAAGGAGTTGTGTAATCTTAAACCACATCACTAAAAACTTCAGGAGTGCTTTTTAAGTGCCAGACACTGTGCTACGCAGTTTACATGATTTTGTAATGCCCATTTTAAAAGTGAGGAAACAGAGTTTATAGGGTTATGAATTTGGTCAAGTTCACACAGTTGTTAGTCAGATTCATACCCAGGGAATCTGAAGAGTCCTAACTCTTACCCGCAGTACTGGATCTTAGTTTCCTCACATGAAGTGAGACCTGGATATCAAAACTAGCTCCATTTGGAATTCTACGATTCTTTGACAACGACAGGAGCATGCTCCTTAGTGGTTTGTGTACTGGGTACAGGGATGAAGACTGGCACCTTTCACTAAAAACAAATGTCCCTGGGGTATATGCTGACACTAATCCCTATATCTAATCCTTTCCTTGTATATGCAAATACAGAAATGGTGAGGCTAGTTTGGGAAACAAGTCTACTGCCCACAGTCATCCTGGTCAGTTCACTACCTCTCAGGTAAGGCCTGCCTGTCTTTGGGCTTTCTCTTCAATTCCTGGCAGAGTAGGCACTAAGTAAATGCTGAATGAATGGAAAAATATTCCACAGTTTCTGCTGGAAAGAGCCTGAAATTGGATGGCATTTTTAAAATGTGTCCTACAAATGTCTTGAATGTAACACCCTTAAACCATAAGCTCCAGAAAGGCAGAAACAACTTCAGCCTTGTTCACTGTTGTATCCTCTGCAGTTTGAACTGTCTCTCACATATAGTAACTGCTCAATAAAAGTGCTGTTCTTAATATTGTTACTAGATTTTTACCGTTCCAGTTTTCCCTAAGAGAAGTAAAATATATGTATTAAAGGCAAGGCCATGCTATTTGCTTCCTCTGTGGTTCTTTGTTCAAACAGCCCTACCTAAATTGAGTACCTTAACTGCTAGGTGGTATAGTGAAAGCATTCCTTGTCCTTAAGGAGACTGGATTTACTTGGAGATAAATTAGAAATATATAAACAGTTTTAATTCAATAAACATTTATTGGGTACCTATTATGTGCTAATGATGAATTTACGTAGAAAGAACTGTGTGGTCTGTGGCTGCCAGAGGACACCATCAGATGAGGGAGAGGGGCTATGGTCTGGACTCCATAAAAAGGAAAGCATACAAAGTAAGTAGCATTAAATTGGTCTTGAACATTACATATTGTTAAAAGCACAGAGAAGGAGCTTGAATTCCAGACTGCAACAGTCTCCAGCTATGTTATATGGCACACTGATATGTTGTGATCAATTTTAGAACTCATGGCAAGAAATCTGTTAGTAATAATGATTTATATATTTTTATTGTAAAGAAAAGTGTAAACACTGCCAGGGGGAACTGTGACTTGCTATAATCCTTGAAAAAAGTAATTTGGAAATATCTGTTAAAATTTTAAATACACATACCCCTGACTCAGGAACCCAACTTTGGGGAAATCTATTGTATTAGTCCGTTTTCACACTGCAATAAAGAACTACCTGTGTCTGGGTAATTTATGAAGAACAGAGGTTTAACTGACTTACAGTTCCACAGGCGTCACAGGAAGCATGACTGAGAGGCCTCAGGAAACTCGGAATCATGGTGGAAGGTGAAGGAGAAGCAAGCACATGTTTACGTGGCAGAGCAGGAGACAGAGACAGAAGGGGGAAGTGCCACACACTTTCAAACAACCAGATCGCATGAGAACTCACTATCATGAGAACAAGAGGAAGTCTACCCTTGTGATTCAATCACCTCACACTAGGCCTCTCCCTCAATATGTGGGGATTACAAGTGACTGAGATTTGGGTGGAGACACAGAGCCAAGCCATATTATTCTGCCTCTGGCCCCTCCTAAATCTCATGTTGTCACATTTCAAAACACAATCTTACATTCCCAATAGTCCCCCGAAGTCTTAACTCCTTCCAGCTAACTCAGAAGTCCAAGTACAAAGTCTCATTGTGTCAAGGCAAGTCCATTCTGCTTATGAGACTATAAAATAAAAAACTAGTTACTTCCAATAAAAAACCGGGGCACAGGCATTGGGTAAATGCCCCCATTCCAAATGAGAGAAATTGGTTAAAACGAAGAGGCTACAGGCCCCATGCATGTCCAAAAACCTGAGGGCAGTCATTAAATCTTAAAAATCAGAAATGATCTCCTTTGACTCCACGTCTCACATCCAAGCCACACTGACACAAGGGGTGGGCTCCCAAGGCCTTGGACAGCTCCGCCCCGTGGCTCTGCTGGGTTCAAGCCCCTGCGGCTGCTTTCACAGGCTAGCATCGAGTGCCTGCAGTTTTTCCAGGCACATGGTGAAAGCTGTCAGTGGATCTACAATTATGGAGCCTGGAGAATGGTATCCCTCTTCTCACAGCTCCACTAGGCAGTGCCCCAGTGGGGTCTCTATGTGGGGGCTCTAACCCCATGTATCTCCTCTGCACTGCCCTAGCAGAGGAGCTCCATGAGGGCTCTGCCCCTGCAGCAGACTTCCTCCTGGACATCCAGGCATTTCCACACATCCTGAAATCTAGGCAGAGGCTTTCAAGCCTCAACTCTTGCCTTCTGCACACCCGCAGGCCCAACACCACAAGAAGGCTGCCAAGGCTTGAGGCTTACCCCCTCTGAAGCAACAGCCCAAGATATCTCCTGGCCCCTTTTAGCCACAGCTGGAGCTGGAGCAGCTGGGATGCAGGTCACCATGTCCTGACGCTGCAGAGAGCAGCGCAACCCTGGGCCTGGCCCACGAAATCATTTTTTCCTCCAACACCTCCAGACCTGTGATAGGAAGGGCTGCCATGAAGGTCTCTGACATGCCCTGAAGACATTTTCCCTATTGTACTGGCTATTAACATTAGGCTCCTCTTTACCTATGCATATTTCTGTAGCTGGCTTGAATTACTCCCCAGAAAAATAGGCTTTTCTTTCCTACCACAAGGTTGGGCTGCAAATTTTCCAAACCTTTATGCTCTGCTTCCCTTTTAAATGTAAGTTCCAACTTCAGACCATCTCTTTGTGAACACATATGACTGTATGTTGTTAAGAGCAGCCAGGCCACATCTTGAATGCTTTGCTACTTAGAAATCTCTTCTGCCAGATACTCTAAATCATCTCTCTCAAGTTCAAAGTTCCACTGATCTCTAGGGCAGGGGCAAAATGCTGTCAGTCTATTTGCCAAAGCAAAGCAAAAGTGACCTTTGCTGCAGTTCCCAATAAGTGCCTCATCTCCACCTGAAATCACCTTAGCCTGGACTTTACTGTCCATATCATAATCATCATTTTGGTCAAAACCATTCAACATGTCTCTAGGAAGTTCCAAACTTTCCCTCATCTTCCTGTCTTCTTCTGAGTCCTCCAAACCATTGCAACCTCTGCCCATTACCCAGTTACAAAGTTGCTTCCACATTTTCAGGTATCTTGATAGCAATGCCCCACTGTCCTGGTACCAATTTTCTGTACTAATCCATTTTCACAGTGCTATAAAGAACTACCTGAGACTGGGTAACTTATAAAGAAAACAGGTTCAACTGACTCATAGTTCCACAGGATTAACAGGAAGCATGACTGTGAGGCCTCAGGAAACTTACACTCACAGTGGAAGGCAAAGAAAGCATGTTTTCACATGGCACGGTAGGACAGACAGTGAGTGAAGAGGGAAGTGCCACACATTTTCAAGTAACCAGATCTCATGAGGACTCACTATCATGAGAAGAGTAAAGGAGAAGTCTGCCTCCATGATTCACTCACCTTTCACCAGGCCCCTCCCCTGATACGTGGGGATTACAATTTGAGATGAGATTTGGGTGGGGACACAGAGCCAAACCATATCATCTATGCTTAGGAAAAAAGTTGCTATTTGTAAAGAATACATAGAAAAGGGTGTTTATTAGAAACTTGTTTGTAGTGGCAAAAATCATGACACCACCTGAATAGAATATCGTATAACTATTTAAAAGAATGGGATCCGCATCTGTTGACCTGGAAGGATGTCCAAGGTGTACTTGTTAGGTGAGAAAAGCAAGCTGCAGACAAAAGGGTATAAGATAATCCCATTATTTTATTTAAAGGCAAGCAACCCAGAAAGTATCATGTATGTCTCTGTTTATGCTTATATAATTACAAAGAAATGTGGAGAATAAGGGGAGATGTGCAGGAAGAAATAGGAAAGGAGAGGTGATGGAAATAAGTTTATTAACATTTTGGGGTATTTTACTGACGGAATAAACACATTATTTCTGTAAATTCTGAAGGGGCATTTGCAAAAAGAAGAATAAATTTTAAAAAGAGTCGATTCAAAGACTATCCCTATGATGCTCACTTACACTCAGATATGCTTTCTTGGATAAAAGACTATGTATAAGCCAAATCCTCCAAAGGTTATGGACAGTTCCTGTGGCTACCCACCATCTATCAGCTGGCATGTGGGTTGTGGTACAAAGATGGAGAACCACTATGCTATGAGCAACAAAACCACAGACACTTTTTGATCAGGGGAATAACACTGAAAGTGGTGTTCTAGGAAGATTAATCTGGCAGTAGACTGCAGAATGAATTAAGAAGGGAGAGGGGAAAAACTAGAGAATTAGGAGACTACTGATAAGAGTGGTAAGAGTTTGAATTAGGGTGTGGCCAGTTTTTTCCTGTTGTGTTGACTTCTCAGGGAACAGAAACTTAATTCCCTTCTGGATTCCAGCCTTTGTAACTTACTCTTAACTAAATCTCAGGGTTTTTGTGTCTCAGAAGTATGTTTCTTATTATCTGCTTTAATTACATCTAAATTTCAAATTTAAGGTTCCTTTTTTTAAAAAAATTATAAATAAATTACTAGTAATATTGCACCATTTAAGATTTCCCTAATTTATCTGGGTTTGATTTTTGAGAATGTTCATGTTTGAAGGATTGGTTTCAACAACAATAATCACTCATAAATTTATGTTATTCTATTCTGTCTCTTCTATGCTAGTTGATGTGACAACTACCCTCTCCCTGCCACATTTTAAGATTGTTGTCTCCTAATTCTTCAGCTATTCATTATCTTTTGTGGCTGTTCTCTTTGGTTGCCTTCCAGAGCCCTGTCCTTGTCCCTCCCCTCTTTTTTCCTCAACATTAGAGCAGTTCATTCTTAAATGACCTCATCTGATTTTCTTGCTATAGAGCTAACACCTTCTTACCATGCATTTTCTCTTTTCTGACTGTCATTTTGTCTTTTCTGACTGTTCAACCATATTAGGTTGAACTCTCCCATAACTCTTAGTGGAAGAGATGAACTTATCGTACCAACCTTTTGACTGTTATATACTATAGATAGAATAAATCAAATCTAAAATATAAATAAGCTGAAAAAACATATTTTGAAAATTCAGGCAAAAATAAGACACCCCTCCTCTCTTACTCAGTGATTACACACACACTTATTTGAAAAATGAGGAAACCGATTTCTTGCCTCACCTTCTAGGTAAGTCAGTACAAACATACATTAGACTCATCTGCTTAAACAATCTCAATTCTTATAAAAGTGAAAAGCATAAAGCTTCTGCTACAAAAGTTCCTATACTGACAATTTACTATAAGTTACTGCATTGAGCAAGCTTTTACCAACCAACCAAACGAAAACACCCTCTAACCTTTCATTTACAAACATTGGCTTATCTAATTTTTCAATGGTAAACAGACCAGAGTTATTCTAAGAAATTATGAAAAGCAATCCATTTCAAAGTCTTAAAGCAAATGTAGAGACTGACAACAATTGAAAATACATCTTTATGTACACTTCTCTCTGTATTCATATACACCTGTCAGTCTTAAGGCTTATTTCTATCTGGGGAAGATAACCTGGGCTATCATCTCTCTCATTCAGTATCCGCTGACACTTTCCTTACTCGGGAAAGATTAGAAATATAATCCATTCCTATACATCTTTTTGATGTACATGTCAAATTTTGTTTATTTAGGTATTCAACATGTATTTGTAGAGGTCTTACTATAGGCTAGACACTATTCTAGACGGTGGCATACAGAAGTAAGCAAGGCAGACAGTATCACTGATCTCATGGAGCTTACATTGTAGCAGGTGAGCAGATAAGACACAACTAGATAGATGATGTTAAGAAGATGGAAAGACTATGTGAAAGATGCTACTATTTCAGATAGAGCAGTTAGAGATCTCTTTTACAGAGCTGACATTTAAGTGAGAGAGTAAACTATGTGGGTACCTGGAGAAAGAACATTTCAGTTAAAACTTCCTCAGATTTGAGCTTATACACTGGGGAGCCCAGAAAGAGGATTATTTCTCCTAGAGAGTAAGGATATTCTTAAGTGACTAGAAGAAAAAAATATCTTGCACCTAGGGTACACAAACTGAGGTTATGGTGAAAGTCATGTATTCTCCTTGTCTTGTATCATGTAATATTTGATGACACTATGCATGCACATAATATTTTCAACCATTAGTTGCTGAAATCTCCTGTTGGCTCATTCCTATCTACTCAGTCCTCATCTAGTCAACTAATTCTTTCCATCTTTTCTTTCTTTTGTTTCATATTCCTTGTTGCCCCTTTTCTTATTCCAAATAGTTGAATCAAATCTTGTTTCCCATTCATCCATGCAGTTTCCTCTATGAAATTTCAGTTATGTCTTCCCAGGAAGGAGCTTGAGATCCTTCAAGCTCACATTTCAAAAAGCAAATTGAGGGAGGAGTAGGCAGGGATGAGTATCGTCAGAGTGCTCTCCATGCTGCTGGGGATTTTCATCTTCTTCATCTCCATATGCCCAGTGTCTAGCTTGATAAATGCTTGCTGCTGCCAAGCACAATTAGAAGGACCTTGGAGATCATCTAGTTAACCTCCCACTCTATCTATCTCAAGAATTCTTGGCCTAGAACCATGTCTTTGTTGTTCTTTAGTTCTTCCACTTACGAACATAATAACGTAGCTAGGCTGTTTATTGATTTCCCAGTGTCCATAGAGAAACCCGAGGTATACAAAAATCAAATTTAGCCAGGCACCAGAATTGAAGATTAGAATTTTCATTTTTTTCTTAATAGTTTTATAACTTTTCCTTCCGGCTTCCTTATTTACTATTTTCTTGTTTAAATATGTCTGTGGGACCCCCAAAACACAGTACAGCTCTGTTAAATGTCATTATCAATTAAAAAGTCACTCATCCCTAAAATACTGAGTTAGAAATTACTTCACCTATTTTTCTTTCCTTCAAAAACATTTCTTGATTAAAAATGCAGTGCCCATCTACAGACTGCACTAACACCAGCCCATGATATGTGTTTAGTGATGAGAAACATTTGCTACCCAATAGAAAATCTACCAGCCTCCCAGCTGACAGAACAAAGTAGGAGGTTCAAGGCTAATAAAGCAGTGTAGAGAAAAATCTGTTAGCAGTAAAACATTACCTGCCATGCTAGAATGGCTCTTCATCTCCATTTCTTAGCTCTGAAAACTTATAAATCATCTTTTGGGGAGAAAGAACAAATACCCAAGAAAACAGTTTGCTTTTAGTACAATCCTAAAAAACTTAAAGTTCTTAAGCAGGCTGCTGTCACAAAGAAATTCTAAGAACTTCAGCACTAACAGAATGGTTACAAAATGAATATCCTATTTTTGACACCACTACACGTGTCTTCATCATTTCAAAGATTAGGATCCATTTTAGTCTAACATTTTTTGAACAGTAAACATGACTAAATTTAGAAAATAGTAGTAACAAAATTCATTTAGTTTTTAAAAGTACTATCAGTAATCGCAGAGGTTTTTTTCAGGTTGTGAGGAATAAAAGTCAAAAATATATGAATTTTATATTGTAGCTATAACTCAAACTATTTTATAAGCATAAATAATTTTAGTATACTTGAGTTGCTCTTGCTATACTGATAGTCAGATACTTAATTGCCTGATACACTAAGTGAAATGTGTATGAATGGGAAATTAAACTATTTGGGAGACTGTTGTAGGAATTCACATTATATTTACATTATATATGCTATTGCCAAGTTCCCTTCAAGTCCAAGTCAAAAGCAGACCTACCTTACTTAAACATAAAATAAATACTCATTTTAAAAATCAGGCGTAGAGGTGAGTAGTCTCTATTACTTCTTTACTATGCCAAGAAGGGGGAATATATAAACTGTTAGCATCAAGTTCCTTAATAACTTAAAGAAAACACAAATCAGAACTTAACCACTAAGCATCATCCGTTTCAGAATAGTCACCCTGGCAAGCTATTCACTTATTCCAGGCATATCCAAAACAGAATTAAACATTTTCTATAGAATTATCTATGTGGGCTTTTTTAAATACCCTCAAAGAAAATAAATGTTATCATTCAAGAAAGTATTAAATTTCTAAATATCTGGAAATACTCAAATGATTTGAAGTCACACAAATAAGGCTTAGGAATAAATACATTTTCTTTGAGCAAGAACAGTTAGGTGTCACTATAGTGCAATGAGTCCAATTTTCTTTTATGGCTTACAAGGTGGTTCTGAAGGCAGTTTCAAAGAGGAGCAATATACATAGCTTCCCAAGGTGGAAATTTAGAATATTTATTTTGGGTTTTCTGTTTAAAGAAAAAAAAAATCAATCCATTTTATACACTTTATCCTTAATAAACCCAGCTGAATTCCAGATGACAAATTTCATATAATGTTCTAATTAAATTTTTTTTTAAGTTTCCATCTAATAAAGCTGCCTACAAAGTTAGGTTCTACATCGGTATGTTTACCAATTTAAACTGCCGTTTAATAATTCTATGCTTGCCTCTGCTTTTATAACTTCAGTTTAATACATTAAATTTGTTTAACTGAAGTTTTTTTCAACCACTTGATCAATAAAGAAAAAAAGTAAGTGCAGTCAAGTTTCACAATCCTCCCAAATTTATGCAGTTAGGATAAATTTTGGTATTCAACATACTCAAGAGCTTTTTCAGACAGCTTCAATAAATGTAATAAATGTAAAAAAATTTTAAATCTTACTTCATTCCCATTTTCAGGCAAATTAAGGTTTCTAATGACAAAGAATCTTTGCATACTTGATTACACAAAAACATCAGAACAGGAAATACCAGAAAGAGAATACTCTAGCATTTATTAATAAAAATATAACAATGTGGGTGGAGTTATCACTATGGCTATTATTTAGATGGCATACTTCATATCCCTCAACAAAATCCACTGAACACTTCATTGAAGGCACTTTCAAAAAAATAAAACTGAAAAAAAAAAAATCATTGTAAAGATACTACCTTGGCATTTGAAGGCTTTAAAATACAGTAGTCTTCATGAAACTGCAATTCATGACCCTTCCGGGATTGCATGTAGCAGACCCTAAAAGATTCTTGATTATAGGAAATACCTACACCACAGTCACAGATGTCATAATGTACTTTAGCCAATGAGAGTCATACTGGTTTAAGCTAAGTGAACTTGGCAGAGCTTTAAAAATTCCACCTTGCATTTTTATAATGTTTTTTAATTTTCAAAGTAAACATACATGCACAAATCCTGTCAGGTAAAAACACCGTATTTTAAAGGAACTGAAACTGTGACAGAAAGCAGTAAGTGACTTTACAAATATATGCAGGAGAGTAAGGGTCTGATCCCTTATATTTTATTTAAACATTCGCTGTTGACAAAAATTATTAAAGATACATGAGGAACTAACATACCCAATATTAAATATTTCCCTTCAGGTAAGTATTAAGGTTTCCTGGCTATTCTTTTCTCTTTTTCTCTTAAAATGCCTCTAGTTTTCACATTTGTAAAATTAAGGTAAATAACTGCTGCCTTCTGTGCTACATGGATATTGACAGAATCAAGACAATACGGTAACTAGAATAAAAACTTTCACAGAGTTGAGATTTAAATGAAATGAATGCATGCAAAGTGCTTAGCATAGTGCTATCACATAATTGGTGCTTAATCATTATTAGGGAAAAATAGGTTAACAAAATGTATAGGGAAGAATATAGACAATGTATATTTTAAAAATCTAAATGAGTCAAAAGTAACTCTTACAAAGTATGTGGCTAGTCTGTATTATGTCAATCGACTATTTGTTTCAAATGTCTAGAAGAGACCCAGATAATTAAAGAAGCCTACCGGGCAACTTAGATAACTAAGAATTGAGATATTCAAACTGGCAACACCGCTAATTAAGTGTTCTGTGATCTTTACCTCAACACTTTCTATGGATCTCAATTTCTCATTCGAAAAAATTAGGGGGTAGGATTAGGGGAGCTCTCAAGTTCTTTTAAGTTCTAATCTAAAATAACTGTACCTAAGATAGAAAACAAGCTCTGAGAACCCAAGAGCCCCACCTCTCGGGTGCTAACAACAGCAATAGTTTATTTTTTATGTATCACCAACTACATTATTTTAAATCCTTATCTTATAAAAACCCCAAATCTGTATTCACATCTATTTGTCTTACACTTGATAATCTATAAAGAAAATGTCAAAGAACTAACTTTGTTATACCATTCCCTACCCTAATTACTTCCCTCATCAAATTGATGCGTTAAAAGGATTTTGGAATTTTAGAAACACACACACAAGTGTTTTGAAAACAATTCATAGTTGTAAAGAAAGTATTTTTGACTCCAAAGTACCTAGTTCGAGGCCACAGACTGTCTCCCTTAGCATTAGAAACTAGGTCTTTGGACTTTTAGTTGAGTATTTTTCTTCTGTTTCTACTACTGAATAACTAAATCAAATTCTTTGGAAGGGACTTAAGGGTTAAAAAAATAAAAAAGGAAAATCTGAAATTTAAATAGTCTTAAAATTAAGGAAGCTCTTATCCTCAGTAATTACAAAAGAAAACATTAAAACAATAACAAAGTAAAAGTGCCCATAACAAACTGGTAGAGCTTTAGTGTTCAGCATGTGACAATCATAAGGTCATAAGTCACAGCATTGCCCCAACCAGCATGAAATAATAAATCATGTACTGAATTGTATCATTTCACAATAGCTTTCAAAATTTGGCTATCAAATATACTTTCATAATAGCCATGGCTAAATATTATGGACAATTATGAAATCAACTAGAATAAAGGCTAATTTTATTGTAAAAAGAAATAGTAAGTTAACACTATTTGCAACAAACTGTGTATCTTAAACACTGCATGCTTATTGAACTCTCAAATTATTTTTTTACAAAAATAAAAATTCAAGGTAAGATAATGTGTAAACATTTACAACTAATCATATCATTAAACCTTTTTTCCCCTTATATATATTTTTGGTGCCCTATAGTGTGAATGAAAAACAAATTCTAAAACAACAGGTACTTTCACTGAACTTGCTGCATTATAAACACTATTAATCTTGTTGAAACTTGCTAAAAAGAAAAAATATTTTGAAGCACTCAAAATTAATACTTGGGTTACTCTGAAAAATTATGTTTAAGCATGCAGCTCTATTGGGATGTAATTAATATTTAAATTATCCCAGGGATAAAATTAGGGGATAACACGTTTTCATTCAAAATATTGAATTTAAGGAATGTATTGCAATATAGTTTAAGTGACTGTCTAGCACTTGCAGAACTCCATAATTTATTCTACATTAAGTATTATGAATAATTAATTTTCTCAATATTCCAGCAGAAAAAATACATAACCCATAGAAATATATTACCAAAGAAAAAGGTTGCTCTCCAGTCAGTTGACAATGGCTGTAAAAGGGCACTATGAAATATGAAATGATTATATCAACATTAAGACATCAGGTCGACTACATTCAAGTCATTAGATTTTCATTTATTAAACAGCAGCTTAAATAAAAATGGGACAAATATGAACCTAATCTTACCTAAAATAATCTAAAAGAAAGTAAAATGTGCATTTTATCCTTTTTCGGTAATAAAGCAAAGTAAGGGCCGGGCGCGGTGGCTCAAGCCTGTAATCCCAGCACTTTGGAAGGCCGAGACGGGCGGATCACGAGGTCAGGAGATCAAGACCATCCTGGCTAACCCGGTGAAACCCCGTCTCTACTAAAAAAAAATACAAAAAAACTAGCCGGGCGAGGTGGCGGGCGCCTGTAGTCCCAGCTACTCCGGAGACTGAGGCAGGAGAATAGCGTGAACCCGGGAGGCGGAGCTTGCAGTGAGCTGAGATCCGGCCACTGCACTCTAGCCTGGGCAACAGAGCAAGACTCCGTCTCAAAAAAAAAAAAAAAAAAAAAAAAAGCAGAGTAAGAAACAACAACATAACTCAAAAATTAGTATTACATAGCCATGATTAGTTTTAGATTTCTACCTCAAATAAAACAAGCTAAATTGTAATCTTGATTAATGCATTTCCTTGTGCCTAAATATAGCCCTAAATTTTTCTCTTCTTAAACCTCTAATTCATGACAGTTGATCCAAACTGTTAGTTTTCAGAACTGATCTTGATATTCCTAAACTTATCCATAGCACTGCACATCTCTGTTGCTCCTCCCTCTTCACCTTCCACTACTAACTAATTCATGAACTCCACTGGAAATTCTGTATTTAGAGACATTTACAACAGTACTGAGGAATAAAGAAAGCAACCTGTCAAAATTAGGTGTTTGGGGGTTAAAACCACTGTCTCCAACTAATTTTGAACTGCGATAAAATTCTATTTCTTTCTTAATATGTAAAATGAACAAAAATCACCATCACAAGTCACACCCTAATCTAGTTTAGCATAGAAATGATCACACATAATCCAAAGGGGAAGGGAACGCTTAGTAGATCTTTTCTTTTTTAATTTCTAATAGGAATATTTTATTTATTTGAAAAATACAAAACCCAAGTATTAATAGACTATGCCAGAAGCAAATAAGAGCAATTGGCTCCCTGAAGCTGCAGAAATAAGGAGAGCATGGGCTTTTAAAAATTCTCTGTAAAGGTCAATAAATAATTGATTTTTTTTGTAGTTATAGCTTAATGCAACAAAATATTTCTTGAAAACTCTTTATGCAATAGGAATCACCAATGTGTATTTTTCATGACTCAGAAATATGAAAACAAGTGCCCATTAATCTGGCAAATACCTGTAAATACTGCATTACACAATTACTCTTGATGAAAATATTACCAGGATGTCCTCAGAAGGGTAAATGCGATTCAGCACAAATCTATTTTGCTTATTTAATTTGCCCACCTAAGTAGTAGCACATAATGAGAACTCACTGCTAATTAAAATTAGGTATAATCATTAAAGTAAAAAAGAATGTGCTTTAAGAACTATGCCTCAGACCTAGTCTAAACTTAATGTAAATTAAGATTTCCTGGTCTGCTTCAATCACCTGTAGGCCAGAGTGGACTAAGATTTATGTAACTAACCAATTAATGCAGATGTTCTGACTTTCACATTAGGCAGTCACATTGAAGTAAACCCTTTTGATCCAATCTTTCCTTCACTAAATCTCAAAAGGCCCCTAAAGTGATCTCTACCCACATATTCATTTCACTATTAATACAATTTGCATTTAACCTACATTTACGCAAGGCATATTTCAGAATAATTCTTTCATAAAATGTATAAACATTAAATAAACAGCAAAAGTGGTCAGACTAAAATATATGTAACACAAATAGACAAAACCAAAATAGCATATGAATTATGTTACCAATTATAAAAATATAAGAGGAACAGCCATAGAAACATCCCAAGTATTTTCAATAAAATCTGACCACATGCTAGTCACATATTTCTGTATTAGTCATTCCACACTAAAATGACACACCTGAATACACAGTGTGTTTTAAAAGCTTTTCTTTTACTAATCATATAGTCACAACAAGGTATAGATTTAAAAAATAAGATTCTCATCATAAAGCTAAAAATAAATATTTAAAAGGAAATCTCCTTTAACATTCAGAAATCACTTTACATAAATGAATACCAGAAATATTAAGCTTAAAAAACGCTGAAACACCCATTGCCAGAATCTTTAGAAGGAAAAGAAAAAAAGGTAGGAAGTAAAGCAAGTATCCATGGGGGCGGGGGTAAATCATACTCAAAACAAATCTCTTTATATTTCCTCTTTTTCTGAGAAAGCATTCAACATGATGTTAGCAGAATTTGCTTCACTCATTCTGTATCTGTATAGGTCTTCAATTTCATTACTTTTATGAAATTAGATACAGATGCGATTGAGACATTAAAATCTACATACATTTTAGTAGCTTCATTAAGTGCCAATCATCAGAGCCCTACACTCTGCCGAAGACTGAATTTACAAGTTCATCCAACATCATTCATTCTCTCCAATAATCCCTCCGTTCAGGATACGAACAATTTTTTAACACTAAAATTTCAACATAATCCCAATAAAAGCTCTAATACCACCTAAAACCATTTCTTTTCTCTACCTCTGCCATTAATGCTTAAATGAAACAAGGCTGAAAATCAAATAATGCAGAAATGTGCCTTCATCAGTAAGTTTATGCTAAACGTACTGAATTTCAGTATTTTTAAAAGCATATTAAGTTAGAATGGCTAGTTTGTTTTACTTACAGAACAGATTTTGAGAATCAATAAGGTTTCTCTTGTTTTACTATAAATGAACTTAAAAAGAAAATGCTTTACTAAACTCAATCATAATATTCATAATTTTACAATTTTATGTGATAATTCAACGTTGTGGTGGAAGGAAGGAATTGCCTCTTCCCACCCCCAGAGAATAAAGTGAGGATTTTTTTTGTTTTTTGAAGCATTCTGCTAAAAACAATTTTAGGTGGCATTTTAAAAAGTCAAATTGCAATTTATAATTTTTTTTAATTTAAAAGGAATTCAAGTTATTAGTGGCATTTAATATTTTTCTATGTAAAGTCAGAAGGTCAGTATTCAATTCAAGTTGTGGTCTCAATGTGTTGATTATTTGCTGACCACTCAGGGCCACTGGTCATAGTAAATGTTTGGCTAGAGTCATGTAACATATAGAGAAGAGAAAGCAACTAATTTTAGCTATATCAGGGCTGTTGTTTGGAAACAATAGACTAATTCAATGATGGTTTAAAAGAAACACTGTTTCAATTTATTTGGATGAAGCTTTGTTTTGGGGAATCATAGTTCCCAGTGCTAAGTTAATGCCATAAGGTATAAAATCTTCAAATATTAACAAAATACCCTGTATAAAGTATTATACCTTCTTGTTAGGACACAGACTACTGATTATATTTCCCAATCACAGACTGGCATAAAAATAATCATTTAATTCGATATTAAAGAACTTCTAAAGAGCAGCATCATCACTGCCTTGCCTACTACCTCCATGAGGTTATGGGGCCCAAATTAAAAATACATGAAGATGCTTTATGTCATAAAGTACCATAAAAGTTAAAGCATTAAAATCACCTTCAGTGATTTAAGAGTAACTATGTTCACCTACTTATACTCTATATCCCAGATTTTATAGGGTTTAAAAGTTCACAGCAAATGGAAAGTAAGTTTTGTCCCATGCCTTTTCTTTATAGTAACGAAAATGAAAACCATGCATGATGATTATCAGGACAAAATCCATTACTAATCCCCAAGAGTTTCCTAAGATGTTTTACTTTTCTTTGTATAATTACGTTTTATAAATCAATTTAAGAGTTTCCTACAGACAGCTTAGTCAAATCAACCATACTTAACTCTTTTAAGAAAACCAAGTATGTGAATTCTATTGACAAAAATTTGCAATTGAAAATTTTAAACCACAGCATGTCTTTTAGCATTTAAAACACAACAGTTTATGCAGTAAGAAACATCTTAAATCTCCTTACTGAAAACATTTTAGACCTTCAACTCAGGTTGAAGTAGTGTTCTTCTAAATAAAAGATAATTATTTAAACAATAGATTAGGAAGTAGTTTGCATTAATCGTAAGAACCAAGGGGTTTTTTTTTGTTTTTGTTTTTTGTTGTTGTTTTTTTTTTTTTTGACACCTAAGCCTTTTAGAAGAACAGAACATACCCTAAATCTAAGTCTAAATTATTTCCCTAACAAGAACTTCCTACGTGAAGAGGAAAGAAAGAGATCCTCAGGGTTAGGAATAGCTTTCATAGAAAAAGTATTTTCAAAAATCTGAATAACAAGTTAATGGGAACGATGAATATCATTAACATTTCAGAAAAAACTTCAATGGTTACATACAAACAAATCATTCTATCTACTATGTCTTCTCTTTTTAAAAAAACTGCTGATTAATCAATCTTGTGTCACTACAATCCACATTTTTATATTTTCCGTCACACCTAAAATGGATATAAAACCTAGCATTTATCTGAATTGGGAATGAGGTTACAGGTTAGAGAAATTAACCCCTACCAACACATATGTCTACCTTTAGAACTTTTTTCTGATAATTCCATTTTCTGACCTTTTTGGGTCAGACAGAAATATCAGTATGCTTATAAATGAGTATAAAAAAAGAGAAAAATCAAATGATAGCTGAAAATTGAAGCTTAACAATTTTGGCCATCAGTTATCTACTTGAGAACAGGAACATCTGAAAGTAAAATTTTGTTTTGCACCATGTTGGCATCGATTCCTCTATTAAAGAGATTGATCGGCAGACATAACTTGTCTACTTTAGGGCAAGAACCCTGTGAGCAAGACCTGTGTCTAATACTATGATCTGGTACACTGTTCACTGCATTGCTTTAGCAATTTCAAAACTCAAATCCTTTAACAGAAGATTCAGTTTGAAGAACAGGGCTCTTTGTTGGTACTTCTGCTTTTAACCCGTTAATCTCAAGCTAACACTTAACAAATTTACAAATAAGGCAGCACAACTTTTGACTATGTAAGTAAGGGTATCATTTATTGTAATATAAGAACATATTCTAAAACAGCTGAATGAACATGCACAACAAAATATGGTATTGAGACATTATACTCTCCTGAATTTATGTAATTTTTCCTTATCTGTTAATGAGCAATATTATTTTTAAAATGTTAAATAAAATCCTCACCATTGGCCAATGGGATACTGAATACCAGTATTTAAGGAAAAAAACTGAAATGGTGATGTACAGATGTTACTTGGGTTGTCTACCCTTTCTACTTTCAAAAGGCCACTTAAACTTATTCATATAAAAAAGCACACGAATCTTCAGAGAACACATACAAATCAATGAAGATTTACATCTATTAATCTATCTTAAATGTACCATTCTTAAGAAACAGAAAAACACTGATCTTACCTTGAATAGCCATTAGAAAAAACTGTTCGACCAGGGAAGTTCAGAGTCCCCAAGGAAGTCAAGTTGTCATCTCCAGAACCTTGGCACCTATTCCAATTTTCAGAACCAACGGGAATTGGTGGAATGACATTAAAAATAGGCTTCTGATCCTGCTGTTGAGAAAGGGATGCTGTATTCATGTCATAGTGGTACATCTGTCCTCCAGAGGTACTCACACCATGAACAGAAATGGCAGACATTTTATTACCAATTATATTTGCTCCAGGAAAGCTTGCCTGACAGTAAACTGTGCCCAGTTTCTCTTGCTTAATTACCCCAGGGGTGCAGAGTTCGATGAAATCTTCTTTTTCTGTTTTCACTTGGGGCAGTGTTGCATTATTGGGGCTTGACAAAACCAGATCTCCATTATCCTTAATTTTGGGTTTAGTGTCCGGTAAAATGAGAGGCTTGCAGTCCTCATTCGAATTTCCTTCCAAAAGGAATGAATCGTCTTCTCCCGCCAGAGGAGAAAGCAAACAGTTTTCATCTATCAACAGGTCTGATCTCCAAGGACTCTCATTCGTCTCTTTACCTGGGGACCCAGAAGAAAATTCCAAATCCTGCAAAATGTCAAAGGTGCTTTGGTCTGCGGTATACAATTTCACATTGCCGCCGTTGGTGCCAGTATGGCCCTTCAAATTTTGCTGTTCTGAAGATATATCAGAGTGAGTTTTTGGAAACTCCTTCTTTGTGGGTGCAGCAGACACAGCAGTGGATGCTGAACTCTTGGGGTTCTCTGGAACACTGGTCGACCTATTGAGGTTTGCAATGCTTTCTTCCAAAAGCTTTAAGTCTGTTTCCCCCGAGGAAAGGCTGATTTGGCCCTGCTGTGGGAATCCCAGGTCATTTCCCATCACTTTTGTTTCTGTCTCTCCCATATACAGTCCCATTGAGAGTGAAACTGCTTTGGAGAGATCTGGCTGCTGCGCATTGCTTACTGAGCCTTTTGGAAAATCAACCAAAAGTCTTCGCTGCTTGGAGTCGGACTGAGAAGCGACAGCCAGTGAGGGTGAAGATGCAGAAACCTTCACAGTAGCTCCTCCCCTTAGGGTTTTATAGAAGTCCATCACATTTCCCCTCTCCTGAGCAAGCACACTGCTGGAGTTTTCTTCTCTACTAGGAGTTAATGATTCTTTGGAGTCCATCAGTGAATATCAACTACAAAACAAAAAACAAAAACGGGGGAAAACATCATAAACTCTAAAGTCACATTATCTTCCTGATCTGATTAGTAAGAGATAGCTTGTTAAATGAACCTTTTAGTTAACTCCGAATCAAATTCTTTGTTACCAAAAGAGTAATTTCTATCTTTCAGAATAAAAAGCCATGTCTCCTGCTCCCATTCAGCGTGCCACATTTAAAAGTACAATGCAGTCCATTTGCACAGCTGAGGGCAAAATTGTATCGAACGAAGCTTGGCTATTCATCCTGCCACTCACTGAACGTGTAGCTTTGTTAATCACAAACATTATAATTCATTACATCTGATTATTCTAAAGGTTCAAGTTGATGTCAAAGTATTTAATTTCAAAAAAAAGGAAGTGTGATCATTAAAATTTCTACCTCTTTTCAATCAAAGCTGTTTGCTTTTCTGAGAACCAATACATATAACATTTGATAAATACTATGCTAGAATTCTCAATCCCTAATTACTTCCAAATTTCCCTCCTACCAGCTACTCACACATCCAAACCTTTAAGTACAACCAACTGGTGAACCATGCACATTTTCTTTGAAAAATAAACGATGCTGATCTGCTTATCTTCCGACAGGCTGGGAAAAGGCTTTTTAACCCATACTTCTGACTGGATGTGCCTACCTTCAAATTTTGAATATATGAAATGAGATACACATTATATAGGTCACCTAAAATTTAGATTTTAAAGAGCAGAAGACAAGGTATAGTAGCTTCTCTCTCACTACATTGTTAAATAACTTAAATATAGTTGACCCTTATCATAACTCACAAAACCATGTAGATTAAGCTACACTTGTTTACATTGCTTGAGATCCTCAATATGAAACGCTATTACATCTCCAAGTTCTTTCCTTTCCAAACAAATATCGAAGTACCGAAAAATGGAAAAACATGGAATCGTAAAATCACATTCATATAAATTCAGGTACAACGGTATCCAGTAAAATGTTCAAAATAATTTTCTCTGCCTTCACCTATCAAACCTTCACCTATCCCAATTCTCAGCCTGTTCTCAAGAGAATAAGACTGTTAGGATATCGTTAATCAGGGTGTTTTAAGAGATGGACTAAGACTGAGAAGCACATTTGGGACAGTATAGTCAAATCCCGCCCAATAAAAGCAAACTTTTCCTACACGATGACGTTAGGCAACATAAATGTCACTGGCCCTCACTGAAAAGTGAACATGAAGGTAGAGAGAGGGGTGTGGACTTGCCACTACAAATCTTGAGGGTAAACTGCTTATCTCCCCACCCTCTGCCCTGTTTATCTGAGGTGATAACGATCTCTAAACACGAGGTATCAAATGGAGCCCAATGAATTTCCATACCGTTTTCTGACAGCTGCCTTCAAACCCGAAACCAAAACAATACTTCCTAAAACGAAAACGCTCCCTCAAGCGACATTATCCCCCAGTTTAAGTTGCAAATAACCCAGCCACATTAATCGGCCCTAATGAACCATGCCAGAGGGTCTTAAGCGGTATTTCAAGGTTGCAATTATCAAGTCTGCAACCCCAAACGTCACACTAGCACTTCTCAAAAATCCCAACAGAAAACTATTACGGTCACAGGGAGTCTTTTTCTAAAAGGGGCCACTTAGAAACCTCAGGCGCGAATTGACAACAAACGCTAAAGAGCAAGCCCTTGTGGGGCGGGGGCGGGGGGGGGGAGAAAAAAGTGCGAGGTTAAAAGAGAAATATGTCCAGACCTGTTGAGTTCTCTCTCCGACACGCCCACTTCCACCAGATAACGCCAGCCCCTGCCGGAGTCTCCAAGTTGCAAGCTGTCAGCCCCCCGCGTGTGTACTCTCACGCGCCCTGCACGCCCTCCCCAAGCCAGGCGCGACGGGGCCTCCCCAGAGCCCGGGCTCGCGCTCGGGCGCGCCGGGGTGGAGTGCAAATGTTCGAGCGAGTAGAATTCAGACGCGGTTTAGCGTTCACCACGAAAACGGGTGTCGGGCGGCCCCTTGGAGGGAAAGGGGGCATTCGAGGGGAGAAAAGAGGCCAGGGTTCCCGTCGGGGAATGAGAGGCTCGAAACCACCGGCAGTTCGACAAGGCTCCGCTCGCCGTCCGAGCTCAGGTTCCTCCCCCTCGGCCTGGGCAGGGGACGCCGGCGGAGGGAGAGGAAGAAGCCAGCGCTGTCACCCGCGCGCTGCCCTTTCGTCACCGTCGCCCGGCCCTCGCCAGCCCCCCACCCCCACTCCCCGAGGCTAATAAAAGTTTGTAGGCTCCCGCAGCGGCCCCCGAGTCGTCTCCGGTCCCAGCGGCACCTCGCCGGAGTGAGCGCGCCCCGGCCCCCTCCCCGCCTCGCTTCTTACCTCTGACAGAGGAGCCGCTCGCCCGCCACCGTCCGCAGCTCCTGCCGCAGCAGAGATAAACAACTTAGCGTGTGAACGCAGAAGGAGCAGGAGGGAAATATTTTTTTTGTCTAAAAAAAAGGAAGTAAACAGCCGCCCCTTTCTCCATGGGTGGGGGGAGAGCCCCTATTTAAGAAAGTCTCCCATCGCCCAGCTGACAAGACAGCCCTCCGCCCCGCGCCGGGCTCCGCGGGTCCGGGCTTCCGGGCGCGCGTGCCCCGTCCCGGCGCCCAGCTGCTTCGGCCGCTCCGGCTGCGGCGTCTCCTTCCACCCACTGAATCCGTCCCCGACGGGCCGGCGGTGACTCGAGCTCCCGTCACAGACACGAGCTCGCAAAATGGAGGAGGCGGCGGCGGAGGGAAGGGAGCGCGGACACGCGAAAGGGCCGCCCGGCCTGGGCGAGCGAGCGGGACCGAGCGGGGAGCGGGTGGAGGCGGCGCCACGGCGCGCACACACTCGCACACACGCGCTCCCACTCCACCCCCGGCCGCTCCCCGCCCGAGGGGCCGCGCGGCGGCCGCGGGGAACGATGCAACCTGTTGGCGACGCTTGGCAACTGCAGGGGCGCCCGCGGTCCCTGCCCCCACGCCCTCCGCGCGGGCCCCGCCACCCCGGCCCCGACGGCGCCTGCACGCCCGCGGCCCCCGGCGTGGCAGCCCAGCTGGGCGCGCTGCGCTTCGTCCCCCGCCCCCAACTCCCCAGGAAAAAGACAGGGCGGCGGCGACGGGGGCCGACCTGGTCTCTCCGGGGCGGCGTTAGGAGGGCCACCGAGTTTCTCCAGTTTCTCTTCTCACTACCTCCTTCCCGCCCCCGCCCAGCTCCGCAGCTCCGGACCCACTCGGGAGCTCGCTCTGCCCCTTGGCGGCAAGCGCCGCCAGTGCCCCTGCGGGTGACAGCGGGCGGACCAGAGGAGTCGAGGCGCCGCCCGCGGCAGCGCTGCGCTAGTGGCCCGCGCCGCCGCCCCAGGGCCGAGTTGCGTGAAGTGTGTCACTTCGGTAGGGACTACGGGGTTGCACGGAAACGGTGCCGCAGCGTCTCCGCCGCGCTCGGGGCCGGGCGGCCAGACACGCCCTCTGAGGCGGCTTCAGGGAGGGGACTGGAGAGCGGGGGTCGGTGCATACGTACTTTGGGCCCGGGGGGAGTCGCGTGCCGGCAGGTCCCCCACCACCGCATCGTCTGGGCGGCCGGGTCTTCAGCTGCCGCCGCCGCGCTCTCGCACTGGGAGAGAAGTTGCAAAGCAGAACCCACCCTCCCCCGCGCCCCGACCGTCCCCCACCCTCTTCCCCGAGTCTGCGAGGCGGCGGCGGCAGAAGGAGGCGCCGCCTGCCAAGTTCAACCCCCACCCCTCCCGCCCATTGCGCTCACACTCGAAGGAAGTTGCACGCCAAACGCAAAACCTCCAGCGAGCTGGATTTCTTTGCACTTTTATTATTGTGATTAAGGAAAGCAGGGGGCGGCAGTCCTAAAAGCGAGTTGCAGGCGAAATAGTAAGTTGCTGGCGAAGTATGCCCCCCCTCCCCAAACTCCTGACCTCTCCTTCCACCCCGGCCAGGGCCCGAGTCCAAGTTCCCGGTGCAGGCCCCACCCCCCGAATCTTGACATTTGCTGCACTCGACTCTCTGCGTTGCTCACCCTATCACGTTCACGGGACCCCAGCCCCTACAAATAAAAACAAAATACGGGCAGCTTTAAAATGCCAGCGTTCAACTCCCTACAGCTGTTCCTGTTACGAGCTTCCCCCTCAGTCCGAGGGGAAGGAAACACGTGGCCCGTCCTGAGAGAGGAGAGGGCAGTGGGGCGAGGGAAGCCCCCGCCCCAGCTCCCTTCCCTAGCTCGCCGCGTCGGGAAGGCTTGGGCGATGCCTGGACAGAGCTTCCTATCTTGTGCGGCACAGATTATTTTTGTGACTCGGGGAAAGGTTGTGCTGTGTGGCTTTAGGGTTTGGGGAGGTAACTTTTGCGCCCCTACAGGTGACATCGCTTGCCAGCTCCTGACAAGGGCGGGGGCTGCCGCAGCTCCACCTAATCCTGCTCGGGCGCTCGGCCACAGCCACTCTCTGTCCTCCCGCCGCGCTTGGACTGACGGCAGCCGCCTCTGCTCTGACATCTTGAAGACGATTGGGGAAGCGCGTCCCGGAAGCTGCCCGCAGCCATCTTGGTAGGGTACAGTGACGCCAGCCCGGCCCCGCGGCCACCATCTTGGCAAAGGTTCGCGATCGCGGGTAGCCTAAGCCGTTCTTCCTCGGTTCTGAAGGGTAAACGGTTCCCTGTGCGTTTTCTAGTGTGAAAGTTAAGAAATAGGCTTTCAGCAAGCCTCTTGTCCGGAGACTATCTACGGAGGCCGCCTCCAGAGGATTCTGGAGCCGCCATCTTGGCAAAGGAAGAGATAACTCGCCACCTCGGAAAAGAAGAGGGAACCAACCCTATGCCAGCGTAGAACCCTCAGCCAGAAGAATTTTTATGAAGGGCGCTGAGCAACTCCATGTTAACAAAACCCCTTTCTGGACTCAGAAGGCAGACTCCGCTTCTCTTTCCCCTTGGCACAAGTCAACTAGAAGGAGGCCCTTGCTTCGGATGCTCTTCTGTGAGGCTCTGAGAACGCTACTTGACCTAGTTACCCCTTTTTCCAGTTTCTGAGCCTCAAGCACTAGAATGAGATGCCTTTCTTTAATTTGGCCCCTAAACTACCAACAGTGTCATGGGGAACAAATCAAGACCCAACCCTACAATAATGTTTTACACGTTTTAAAAGTGAGTTAAATAGCCCGTGCTAATAATTATCCTTGTACATGTGCTTAAAATAACTAAGAATTCTATTTATATATACATATACGTATACATATGTATATACATATATATATAATTAAGGGGAAAATACAGTTGTCTAATAGAACACATCTCCCCGTGCCATAAGCCTGTCTCACTGCTGAATCTCTGCTCTGAGAATCCACCTTATCGCTCATACATGCTCAAGTCCTTAGTGGTAGGTACTCTGCTTAAATAATTTATGATTTCACAAAAGTTCCCAATTATTCTCCCTCCATTTTTTTTCTCTGCAGATCTTAATAGGGAAGAATACTCACATAGTTTTAAATATGCCATTGAAAACGCTTTTAATTGAGCAAAAAAAAATAAACTTCCTAGTTTCTCTCTTCAGTGATCTAAATGTGCCTGTTAATTTTTTAATTTGATAGCAAAAAAATTCTCATTCATTAGTCTTCCACATTCATTTGGAAGTATGCATAAACTATAAGTTAACCCCTCTTTCAGAGTAATACAAATAGTTATGATTTGTGGCTAACATTTATTGATCCCCACTCTTCTGCTGCCCACTTTTGCTGACAACCATTGAACGAGATAGGTATTGTTATTCAGTTTTTCAATATGAGGACAACAGGCTTACAGAGGTTGATGCTTGTCTAAGTTCACACGGGATCTATGCATTAAGAGGGGAATTAGACAATATTAAAGTGGTTTTCCTCACTGAGCTCAATCATTAACATGAAGTAGTATATCAATTCTGTGATAGACTTACACTAAGTGCTTACGGAATTTAATTCAAGAGATGAACTCCAGTGTACCAGAAAGGACATGAGATTTTGCATTATAATAATAACACGATTCTAACAAAAGTCAACATTTATTGTGCATCTGCTGTCTGACAGGCACTATTGAAAGTGTTTTATGCACAATATCCTAAGTCTTTAGGTATGGCATTTACTAATCTGTAACTCTGGGAACTTATAATTACTACAAGAAATAGGATGAATCCCTGTCTGAGTGGGAATGTATTTGATTGTCTTAGAAGCAGAGGTGGAAATGAAAGTGATGTATTCAAACTCCATCAAGGCAAGGACCTGATCTGTCTTGTCATAGCTTTATGTCCTACTCCTGAAACAGAGCCCACTACATAGTAGGCACCCAGCAGATACATTACAGGGTTATAATAACATCGACTCAACTAGTTAACTAGATGTAAAATCACTTTTACTGGGTTATTGTCGTGGCCAAATGGGTTATAAATAGTGTACGGATAATACTCAAGATCCTCATTTTTATTGTCTCGTGTTTAAACATCCGAGTGCTACCCCCATTTTTTTTAAAAGTAAACTAGATTAGATTCGAGATTGTATTTTCTTATGGTATTCTGCATACTTTGTTAGCACATTACAATGATAGTTCATTATTTGTGCCCCCATTTGTTATTTCTGTGTATCACCCACCAGAACATAAGCTCTGCAAAGGAAGGGACTGTGTCTGTTTGTTGACCCCTTTATCACTGGTGCATAGTTGGTGCTCAGTGGGTGTTGGTTAAATGAATGAATACTATATGGTCTTAGAGACTATGTCCTAAGGCCAACAAAACCTTAAGCCTAACTAATAACCAAACCACCTGATACATTGATATCAGAAACTGACATATTACCCAATGAGTTCTCCCATTCATTTCATGTTTTATCATCTCCATTCCCACTAAAATAATCCAAGCTGTACTCTCAGATTACCCCTCCAAAACATCAACTAAATCATGCCGTGCTCCTTCTCAAGGATATACAATAACTCTTGATTCTAGTGCTACACAGATCCCAACTCCCGGTATGGTATTTAAGATCATCACCTTTACCTGCCGCTTTTGTAGAAAGTGAAGCCTTCTAGCGGATGTGATTGAACTGGAGTTTAATTTAAAAATTAAAGCAAGGAAATAGTTTTAAGAAAGATAACTTGCAAACTTTAAACTTTTGAAACCTAAACCTATGATTGAACATTTATTTTCTAATCTTTTGATGAAGGTCTAAAGCTTTTATGAGCCCACTGACTGGAGTTCCATGTCTTCTTTAGTGTGTGTATAAACTATACCTGTAATGCATTGATGTAGTGTAGCAGTTAAAAGCCAGACTAAAAAAGGCCAAATACAGTCTCCACCACTAAAAGGAATGTAACCTTGGGCAGGCTAACTCTCTGTGCCTTTTTCCATCATCTGTAAAATGGGCATAATAATAATACTAATTTATAAAGATTAAACAAGTTTGATATATGTGAAGTGCTTAGACTAATTCCTGGGTCATAGGAAGTATTTGCTCATCATTAGCAATTATTATTCATCTGTAGAATTACTATTTTCCCCATTTTTTAACAAAGTGGAGCAAGAAATTAAAGATACACATTCAGTATCTATGACCTGAAATGCTTAATACTGAAAGTGTTTTAGATTTTGGATTTTCTTTTTTTTTCTGATTTTGGAATATTTGCATTATAATGAGAAATCTCAGCGGTGGGACCCAAGTCTAAACAGGAAATTCATTTTTGTTTCATATACACCTTATAGCCTGAAGATAATTTTATACAATATTTAAAATAATTTGGGGCATGAAGCAAAGTTTGTGGTAAGTACTTCCACGTGGGATTTTTCATTTGTGGTATCATAACAGTGCTCAAAAAGTTTTGGATTTTGGAGCACTTCAAACTTCAGATTGTCAAGTTAGGGATGTTCAACATGTACTTTTAGAATAATTTTAGTGCAGATTTGTGATTCCTTGTTCCTGCCCCCACCCCAATCTTTTAAAATTTTCTTACGTCCACCTTGCTTGACAGTAATTGTAAGTCAAGGAAGGCTTTAACGCATCTTTCCATTTAGATTTTATAGAACAATTTTTTATACTCGTATTTCATCATTTTACTTAATGTTTAATCAAATTAAGTAAGTACAGTAATAAGCAACAAATGACATAAACATGTTTGGGAAGCAAAAGCACCAGGAACTGTTGGTAGCTCAACTGGTGGGAGCAGAATCGTGTGAAGTGCAGAAATGACCGTGGGTCCGGTGTGCAGCGCACCCTGGGCGTCAATCCATTGTTTTCCAGGGAGACTGGAGAACTGGATCAGTTGAGATCAATGTATTGAGTAGTGTCTGTTACAAGATTCTGTTAAAGAAAGGACATAACACACCACATTCATTCCCACGTCTCCTGTTGTTTATCACATATATTTCCTCTTACATAAGCATACTTGCTTGTGACTTATTTTCCTGTAGTCCATGATTCTTTGTCATGGCTTCAGTTTCCATTTATTCTTTTTTTCTGTACTCTCCCACTTTAAATGTGTGATGTTAAATATAAATTGGAATCATGTATACATGTATTGTGTATATGTATTAATAATTTTGAACATGTTAATTTTAAGCCCAAACAGCTTTTATTGGTGGTTAGATCTTACTTTAAAAAATTATTCCTGCAGCTATCATAGCTATTATTTGTCTCTTTAAAATAATATCTTGACTTTGGAAAATAACTCTATTCCTGTTTAACTTTATAAGGTAAGAGGTTCAAGGGAACCCAGCTGAGCTTTGAATGACCCATCTCTGTCTGCTTCAATATTTGTATTTTATGCCAGACATGCCTATTATAAACAATTCACACTAGTACAGCAAGTTCTTAATCATGATGAACTCCACTTTGGTATTCCTCTTTGTAATTAGAATTAACATTCCCGCCTGGACTGGGAAATGCTAAATTGTTACTAGCTTCCCTGCTGTTTTGATGTTTTTCATGATGCTTTCAATGATTTCATCATAACCAGCCTAAAATATCACAATTTGTGCTCATATGCATGAAATGCCCTATGGGTGTCCTGGTTGACTTTATTCTTTATGCTGGCAGAACTTAGTTTAAGCAATACCTGATTCAAGGATGAGGCAAACATCAGCAGATAAATGAGATAAATGTTACCATAAGTAGGAACTCAATATTTTTTAATGTTTGGAGGCACTAGAGCAAGCACACTGAATAATTGCAACAAGTATTACGTACTTTGTTTTTCATTTGTGGCATTTGTGGCTCCCCATATGTCATTAGCTTTCTTCCTTTTCTGATTTAATCTCCTTTTCTGTCCCATGTTCCTTTGGTAAAGAGTGTTTCAATCTGCCCCACTGCTATGTGGAATCTTTCAGCTCATTTGAGAACCTACATTTCCATTTTGGTTCTTATATCTTCTTATGTATTAGAGCACACAGGGTTTGGTTTTGTTTTGTTTTGTTTTGTTTTAAGCTAACTTAGAAATAGTGGGATTAAGATGAAAACATTCTTGGTATAGGGATCCCTTAACAAGATAAGAAGATACTTCATATCCAACTCCAAAGTGCTACAAAGGATGTTTGTTACCATTGAAAAAAAATTATTTTGAGATCAGTATTTGTTAATTAAATTTTCTCTATCCTCTTGTTGAATTTTCAATACAATACCTGGTTTTTAGACCCTATTCTGTCATTTACTTACTTGAATGAACCTGGGGTAGGCATTTAATTTTTCTCAGCCTCATTTTTCAATCTGTAAAGAGAGGATAATGATATCTACTCCACCTATCTCACAGGAAATAATGTAGGCCTCACATGAGATCATGTGTTCAAAAGTTTTTAAACACTAAGCTTTATTTGGAAAACCTAGAGGGGCTTGTAGAATTTTTGCATTATCACTTCACCACAACAAAAATGAAAATTATCATTGCCTATTTTCACTTATTTCCCAGGTAATCAGTGCAATGGGCAGTCTGGAATTTTAGGCAGGGGAGTGATAATTTGGAAGTGCACCGGAACCAATTGTACCAGCTTGCAAGCACTGACTGTTAAATTTTCAGAGATTTTGTAAGTTAGTTGTTAATCACAGTCATTATTAAAAACCAAATCATTATTAAAAACCAAATTACAATCAAATATTTTAACAACAAAAATAAATGCTGAAAACTTCACTGCCTAATTATTTTACTCCGTTTTACTATTATCTGTGCTCTTAACGTGATTTATATCTGTTCCGTATAGGAACATACCGCACAATGGTATGATGCCGTGTATCCCTTCCTAACGCTGCATTCAGAAATGTTATTTTGGTAGTTTGAAATCAACCATGGTGGAGTGCCTATACTATAGAAATTGGGAAACATGACAAACCAGAACTTAATTTGTTTTGTTGATTGTCTAGACTGACACAATAGAAGAATTTTTAATAATGAAGATTGAACTTAAAAGTGCCTTAGTTCTTGAACACAAAAACTTGAGGAAATATTTTTCCAGTACTTGAAAACTATTATCAGCAAAAGAAGTCACTCCTGTCATTAATGAATGAGTTTAGTTCCAATATCCATTTTTTGTTGCTTCACTTTTATCTCATTAATGTAAAAATATCAACCAACATTCATGTTGGGACCTCAGTACCATGAATGACTTCTTTGCTGATTGAATATTAATCAGATATTTATTTGTGGTCTGATTTTGCCAAACATCGTTGAATTTCAGCTGTAGGTTAGCTATGGACACAAGTATTCTGCAAAAGTCACTGAAACGGTTTTGTGAAAATCATGTGGCCATATAGAATTCACTATTTAAAAGTGTTATATCTTTTCTTTTTGTAAATTATGTGATATATATATGTAAAAATTATAATAAACACATAGATACTCTGTTCCCCTCAGGCAGCTGTTAAACATTTACTAACACACTAATGGACATAATCTAATTTACTATTTGAAAAGCTCATTCTGCTTGCGATATGGAGTATGAGTTGTAGGGGCTAAGGGAGAAAGCAGGGAGAGCAGTAAGGAGACACGCACATTGGTCCAAGGAAAGATAACAAAGTTTGTATTGGTTGCAATGGCAGGGGAGCTGGGGAGCTATGGTTGGACAGGAGAGGTATTTTGGAGGCCAAAGGTAAGCAAAGCAGTCATCCAGCAGCTCTATGGAAGAGACAGACTTCCAAGTACTTTTTATGCTGAGAAGACCTTCTGGTGAAGAGTAAGCAGGCTCAGTTGAGTGCATAGAAAGCTGCACCAGAGAAAAGGAGTCAGGGAGGGATGTAGTAGGAAGTAGGACATGTTGGCAGTTCTAGGATTTCAAGGTAAATATCTTTATAGCAGATGGAGAAAGTTAGGCTGGATTGTTATTTAAATGTCGAATTGCCTCAAAGTGCAGATGGGGAGGGGAAGCCGCAAATACCAATAACATGTTGCAGCTGGAACTCACATACTAAGCTACTCATCTAGGAATTTCATTGATTTTTGCCCACATGGAGGGGTTATTTGTTCATCTCTATGCCTTGAGCCTATCCCAATTTATAGTAGATTTTTTCTCACATTTGGCAATTTTAATTATAAAACTCTCACACTGAATCACCCTGTGTTACACGTGTATTGCTGCCCCCTTTCATGCTTCTCACTACTTCATTCCTAGTTTTTCTTTGCTATGCTATAAAGAAGGACCCTACCAAAGGCCACCCTATTGTCTTGCCTATTAGTTGTCAGCAAACTTCTGGCAACCACGGTTTTCCCCACTTTCCCTGCTTCCTCCATTATAACCTACAATCTATATTCCACATTACAGGTTTTTTGTTTGGGTTTTAACATTTTTCAAGAGAAGTTATTACATTTTATGGAGTTTAAAAAATAGTAAATGTTTTGCAAAAGAAAGAATTATGTCTCCACATTCACCCACCCTTTCAGCCCCAATGACCAGAAGAAAAATTCTCAGCTATGCAGCTTCCAATGACTAACACTTTGAGGATTCAGTTTGGAGATGTTGTTTACTTTGGTCTTCTGATAATTAGCTATTTTATGCATGGTTTCAATCAATCAGGGAATGTTTATTAATAGAAGAGACTTTCTTAATATTCTCTCCTATTCATTCATTGCTTCAACAAAAGAGAATTCCTTCAACAAAATAGCAACTATTATATGTTAGGCCCCAGTATAAGGCTACAGGGATATAAAAATGATCAAATCTCTTCTCTGGAGGAAATGGAGACAGATACGATTACAAGTCATTATAGAACAATGCAGACTTACAGAAATGTGATAGATGCATAAGGCACTATACATAAGCTTCAAGAAGTCATCTGGTGTTTAAGATCAGGGAAGTGGGTGTGGATATGGAGATGGTGGTTGGGGAGGGTTTCCTAGAGGTGAGCAGGACTGACTTGAATTATGAAGGGTTTCCTTCAAGTTATTTGTTTTTTTTTTCTTGGAGATAATACTTCTAATGGAAGCTTGTAGTCAACATTCATTTGGTCATTTTTTGGTGCATTTATAAGAAACCCAACTCTTAAAACAAAAACAGAGTTTTTTGATCACTGAAAAGTCCAGAGGAAGTTTAATTTCAGGCATGGCTGGATTCAGGGGCTCAAATGAAGTCAAAAGGGCTTAAATTTTATCCCTTAGCTTCATTCTTCTATTTTTTTTTTTTTTTTTTTTTCCTGGAAAGGTTATCTCCACCTCTCCACCTGGTGGCCTGTGGCACCTGGATTTAAAACATCCTGCCAGGTTAGTAACTTTAGTGGAAAGAGAATTCTTTTCTTTTCCCGTAATTTTAGTACTTGTTCCTGGGGGAGTTTTCACTGATCCAGTTGGTTCCAGTGCTTATCCCTGGACCAATAACTGTGACCAAGGGATGTCAGGAATGTGTACTCTGATGGGCAAAGCCTAGCTCAGGTGCCCACCACTGACACCTGAGAGTGAGGTACAAATGAAAGAGAGAGAAGAGGAGGTGCTTCTCCAAATAATTGGGGATTTTAAATTTAAATAGGAGAAAAGGAATTTCTGGGCATGCAGAAAAAAACCCAGATGTCCATGACAATAGCTCTTTATCAAAATGTTAACAGTGACATAAATGTCATATTTTACATTTTAAGATAATTAGACATGACTTAAAATGTTTGTCAGCAATGGAAAGAACCCTGAAAATTAAGTATAGTTGTTACAAGTTTTATTGGTTTCACTTCCTGCCTTTAATAGAATGTGGGTTTGTACTTTGAAATTTCAAATGTTACACAAATGAATTGACGATTGCTTTGCAGAAATAGTATCTCCACTTAATTGGGCCTTTTTTGGGTGATGAAGTGATGTTTATAACTTTTAAGCTAGTTTTATCGTCTTCCACTGAAGGAGTTTGTCTCACTTGACTATGATTCCAACAATATGATGGGTATAGGCGGCTGCAGTGAGCCTCTGTCTGCTTATTTTGCTCCTTCTGTCTTGACAAACTGAATGTCACGCAAATGTCTCCAGCCTCTGCACTGGGCAGGCAGGAAGCCAGAACCAGTAATAGAAGCAGTAGGCACTCTGTGAATACTTGCTGATTAATTTTAGCTCCGTAGGCCTGATGGGTTTTCCATCCCTATAATTACCATCAGCAAATAGTTATTGAATGATGTCCAGCATATTTTTATTTCCCTTTCCTTGATCCTGATTTTCATTTTCTATTTTACCTCTCTGTGATTTTATCACACGTGTTTCTGTTCATCAAACCAACAGAGCCTCCTGTGATTAGTTTATAATTACTCAAGTTTATTTCTACCTATGAGATACCTTTATCTATCTGTCTAAATTTGTCTTTGTTATGACCCAGTTCAAGTTCTTTCTGGAATTAGGAAAAGGATGAAGTGTGAAAAAAAAAAAGGAATTAAATAGTTCGGATATTGAATGGCTATTTTGTGCCTGATGCTATATTAGTACATTTCCACATTTGCTTTACAAGTTAGTCTTTTTAATTAGAAGTAATGCTTAACAAGCCTACAAGTACTGACTGGGCTCACTTTATAGAGAAAATGGAGAGCAGGGAAGGGTGAGGAGGTTATGAGTTATGGATATGACAAATGGGGAAGATCTTACAGAAGAGAGATTGGGGCCGTCCAAGAAAAATCGTTACCTTTGTGTAGATGGCATTAGAAGGATGAAAAATAACTTTAGATATTACTTCTGTTTTTTTAAAAAAAACTTAACAAGATGCTAGAAAATAACACATACTTATTGTAAAAATCCAAACATACAGAAGGTAGAAATGTATAAAGGTAAAACCTTCCTCACACAATCCCATTTTGCAGATTTAACTATTTTTTTCTTTTTGTATTTTGATGGAAGCAAAGATGTAACTAATTTTGAGTTTTTACGTATATTCCAGATCCCCCACCCCATTTTTCCCCTCTTTAAAAACTTTTATTATGTGAAATAGAAAGTAGAATCGTGACTATCAGAGGCTGAGAAGGGCAGGGGGAAGGGGATGGGGAGAGATTAGTTAACAATTACAAAATTACAGCTAGATAAGAGGAATGAGTTCTGATGTTCTGCAGTACCTTAAGGTAAATGTGATTAACTATAATTTATTGTATATTTTCAAACCCTTTTTGTCTATGCATGGATGCATGCATGCATATATGTTTTTTAAAAACAAAAATGAGATTTTACTACATGTATTTTTCAACCTTTATTCATCAAATGTTATTGGACATCTTTTTATCTTTTCAATATTTTCAGGTAATAGTAGCATAGTATACCGTTGTTTTAACCTTTTCCTTATTGAAGTATATTTAAATTGTTTTCAATTTTTCACTATTGCAAGACATGTCGCAATGAATATTCCTGTATCTAGATCTTTGCAGTATTGTACAATTATTATAGAATTGAAATTTCTCAGGCAGATATGATTTGCAACAATTATCAAGCACCCAAAAGTGCCACATTATTGGGTGTATTTTAAAAATGCTTGTCCACTATCAGTTCATTTTCTATTTTCATCTTCCTTTAGACATTCTAGAAAAAATCAATTAGAGCAGGAGTCATGGATGGCTACTCAGGACAGGCTACTACCTGGAGACCCCTCATGTTTTGCTATTGATACAGTTTTGCTGAATCCATCCTTACGTTAAATGCATGAACAATTTAAGAGGATTGGTTTACACATGAACTGGGAAGGGATTATTTAGGGATACCATAATGCTTGATGATTGCCTCCATCCTACCAGGGACCCTGATCTGCTGTGTTGTGGCCACATGGTAGATAGGTATTGTTTTGCTTGCCAAGCATCCACTCTCCACATATGATACTAGGAACTAACATTTCCTTTGGAAAACTATCCTTTCCCTAACTTTGGTCCATGCGCTTATGGTGGTATTAACCCATCTAACTCTGCATGAGCCAGGTCTGGCAATATCAGAGATGGGTACATGATAAGGACACATAAGCCTTAATTCTTGGCTTTCTGGGACTACTTGGAAACTTGCCTTGTTTCTCAACAGGAATAGCTAAGCTGATACGATGCAAGCTTGGAGCAGCTGTGGTCTACCACTTAGAGACTCCATTGAATTGAGGTTTAAAAAAAAAAAAAAAAAAAAAAAGCAAAGAGATCTGGAAAAGAGTCCCAATTATATAATTTGAATGTCTAGATCCTGAGGTTAGGGCTCCTCCTAGACTTGACTATTACACACTTCAATACGTTATTCCCCCTCCTTCTCTTCCTCCTCCTTCCTCTTCAGCCAGCTAGAGTTATCTAACACTTGCATCGGAAAGGATTCTGACCTCAGAAGTAAAGGTCTAAAACATGGGGGTGTTGCTCCTTCTGAAAGACAGCGGGAGGTAAGGTTACCAGACCTGGAGGATGACCCCAAAAGAAAAGAGGAGCCCAAAAGAGAAGCCAGTTGAATGTCGAAAAATAAACTTTACCTGCTTCACAAGTTTGGCTCGAGTTTCCTTTTAATGATTAACTAGATGAGATGGTCAAACGCCTTCTTTATTTAAAATACACAAACATAAATAAGAATATCAATATTCAGTTAATTCACCTATTCTGGTTACATCTGCCTCAGGTTTTCATTTTTTTTTTATTAATACATTCATTGCTTTTCTATTTTAGGCTGTGTTTAAAAAGAAAGAGAGAAACCTGGTAATCTTCTAAGAGAAATGTCTTATGTAGTTTTTCTTTAGGGCCTACTTTCCATGTTGATCCAGCCTTTTGTTTTATCGTTTTATTTATAGTAGACTTGGTAATATATTAACAGTACCTGTAAATATGATCTAGTGGAATTATGTATTAAAATATTTTAATATCTTCTTAGCATTTGCCATCTTAAAACTGAAACTTGATAGCTGAAGAAAAAGCTCCATTAAGATGAAAAATCAATCCCTTAGTGGAATTAAATCCACAACGCTTGTAAAACATTGCTTCTGTCTTATTTACATAAACTTTATACTTCTCTCTCTCATCAGTGGCAGGGGAATACAGAGTGGGATGTCATTAGTTGGATTCAATAGACATTTATTTACTTATTAATAGCTCCAGCTCAATCTGGAGCTTGAAATAGACTTGAGACTGTACCTCCTAGTAGACACATGTCTTTAGCAAGTTACTTAACTTTTCTGAATGTTAGTTTCCTTATCTGAAAAGTAAGCTTAATAATATTACCTGCCTCACGAGGTTCTTATACAGATTAAATAAGATACTCTCTGTAAAGCATTTAGCATGGTCTCTGACATTTAATTAATGCACGGTAAAGTAATTGTTATTATTACACTTTCAGAAAGTGAGATAGCCCTGTAGGCATACCCCAAGCAGAAAGGACACGCACACACACACTATGCTAACTTCCTTCAGACTAAGCCCCTTTTCTCCTTACATCATGGATTGTGAAGTGAGCACCTGTCCAATAAAAGAAAGATTCTGTAAAATAAATCCAGGCACTGGATGGAAATTTTCACTATATGATTTATCAGGCCTCTCCCGGCTTTGAGGTCCTATAATTCTATAAACCACACAAGTTTACATATCACTGTGGGATTTGATCCTTATGAAACCCAAGAGAACCATAGATTTTCCACATCCAGCTGAGCATGCTCAAATAAAGACAGACATTTAAAAGCATAGACATTGATCACGTGCTCTTTAACCAGCAAAATACTACAGCCAAAAGAAACAAAAGCACAGAGAAATGAAATGATTTGTTTGAAGTCTCATTGATTTGCCAAGACACCAAACTGAACGTGCAAGCTTTCCTAATTCCTGGTTGGGTTCTCCACACACTAAACATAGTGATATATAATCCTCAGGTGTCAATATTTACGTTTTATGAGTTTATTGCTTGTCATGTGTTAACTCATAAAGCCATTTATTTACTTATATCAGTGCGATCAAAAACTCTTTAATTTCATGATCACAGTTAGTATAACATAGCAGACAAAGCACTTGGCTGGGCACAAAGGGCTGGGTTTTGGTTTTGGCTTTGTCCCCCTTTCTTCCTGCCCTCAACTGCATGATTTGGGTAAGTTACTTTTCCCCTTTTGGACTGTTTGCCTTTCTCTGCTTAGGTATCTGGACTTTCCCTTCCCTTCTTTCTCAACCCACACAGAAGTAATTATGTGTCTTTCATTATCTCTAGCTGCAAAGTTTTTATTAGACAGCCCATATTTACTGGTCATCTGCTGAATGCCTCTGTGCAGGAAGCTGGAGATAGAGGTAAATGAGGTATGGTCCCTGCCCTCAGGGCTTTCCCAGTTAAGAGGGCACAGGGTGTGAAGGGAGCACAGGTCAGAAGGTGAAGGCGGGTGAGGGAAGGCTCCTGGAGGAGGCAGGATGAGACTTAAAGGGTGAACCGTTGCTGGGTGGCAGGCAGGTAGACATAAGCTCCAGTGATGACAAAGATTATGCTGAAAGGAAGAATAGTGTTAACAGAACTGGCTTGGACAAGGGCAAAACTAGAAAGAATCCAGACTGACACTCCAAGTTATGTGACCTTGACCTAGTTACCTCTGTTTCCTCATCTATTAAGTAGGCATAATGATCAGGTTTCCTCTTAAGGCTGTTTTGACAATTCAATGAGATTATGTTTGCTAATTTTAGTGCAGTATTTGGCATTACTGTAGATCAAATGTCCCTAATCCCAAATTCTGAAATTGGAAATGCTGCAAAATCCAAAACTTTTTGAGAGCTATCATGATGCTCAAAGGAAATGCTCATTGGAGCATTTCAGATTTTGGATTTTTGGATTTGGGATGCTCTACCCATATGTATTTCTGCAAATATTTCAAAATCTGAAAATATCTGAAATCTGAAACTCTTCTTGTCCAAAGCATTTCAGATAAGGGATATTCAATCTATATTACCAATTTATTTTCACCAACAACATGCTGTCACACCTGTTCTCTTGTCCCCTCTTTCTCTTCCAAGGACATAGTCATATTCATATCCTGCTATCAAATATATTTTGTTTATAAATGTTTTCAGTAACACACAAGTATTTGAAGTACTGTGATAAAAGAAAAGTGGCATTCCATGCAATACTTGGGGAAATCATAGACATGCTATTAATTATAATGGTCTTCCCTGGACCACTAGTTTTTAACTGGGTGATTTTGGCCTTAGGGAATATTTGGAAATTCCTGGAGACATTTTTGGTTGTCACAGATGGAAAAGGAGAATCTTATTGGCATCTAGTGGGTAGAGGCCAGGGATCCTGCTAACCATCCTGCAATGCATAGCACAGCCCCCAACAACAAAGAATTACTCAGCCCAAAATGTCAATAGTGCCAAGGCTGAGAAACCCTGCCCTAGATGTAACCCAGTCACTGCTTCTTTTCAACAGTCATTGGGAAACATAGTAAAACGACCTTTCTTAAGATCCTAAATTCAGCTACAAAAGTGTATCCTTTGGATATGTTACACATTTTAACATCGCCTTTGAAAACAAAGTCCTTCAGAGAACCTGGTAGAATCATTTAAACTTTTTTTGCTACAAAGATAATGCAAATTATTTTATTTTATCATTTTTCTCCTATATGTATAATTCAGGACAAACTCTTTTTTTATGTGGTAATTTTAATGAAATTCACCAAAAAAGAGACTTGATTAACCCTAGTTTGGGAGTCTTTTCCAGAGTAGAGAAACCTGCAACAGTGTGAGCTTGTCTCCGCCATCACAGGGATACAAATGGCTAGCTATCCAATGGTGGCTCCTGCAGCCTCTGGAGGAGAGCACTAAGTGTCACCTTTGAGTTCCCATAGTCTTGCTAACACTCCTGCCGAAGTGGGGCCAACAACAGGGAGCTCAGAAGGGCTTGCATAGTTTACTATCCTTCATCCATTATTTTGTTTCTTCTAGAAGCAACATAGTGATTAAGAGTGTGGGCTCTGGGTTTGAATGTGGTTCTGCCACTTGTTAGCTACAGTGACCTTGCTAAACTCCTTAACCTCTGTGTGCCTCAGATTCCTTCCCTGTAAAATGGGGAGAAACAATAGTACCTACCTCACAGGATTGTTATGAGGACTAAGTGAGTTCTCATGGGTAGAGCACTTAGAACATAGCCTGGCACATGGGCATGGTGGCTCACACCTGTAATCCCAGCACTTTGGGAGGCTGAGGTGGGTGGATCACTTGAGGTCCGGAGTTGGAGACCTGCCTGGCCAACATAGCAAAACCCCATCTCTACTAAAAATACAAAAAAATTAGCCAGGGGTGGTGGCACGTGCCTGTAATTTCAGCCAGGGAGGCTGAGGCAGGAGAATCACTTGACCCCAGGAAGGGAAGTTGCAGTGAGCCAAGCTTGCACCACTGCACTCCAGCCTGGGTGACAGAGTGAGACTCTATTTATAAAAAGGATACAGCCTGGCACATAATAAGCAGCAAATAAATAAATATGAGTTGTTGCTCTTACTTTTTATTCTTACTTGCTTTTATGGACACGCTGAAGTAGGCTTTAGGTATAATATGGACTTGCTGGAAGTTACATGTCATTGCAGAGTATGGATCACAGTCACAGCCAGGTTTTTTGAGTAAGACATCAAAAGCACAGTCAACCATGCAAAAATGGACAAATGAGATCACCTCAAGCTAAAAGGCTTCTGCACAGCAAAGGAAGTCATCAATAAAGTGAAGACACAACTCACAGAATGGAATAAAATATCTGGAAGCTACCTATCTGATAAAGGATTAATAAACAGAATATATAAGGGGCTTAAACAACTCAAATAGGAAAAAATAATTTGATTTTAAAATGGTCAAAAGATCTGAATAAATGACATACAAATGGCCAAAAATACTCAACATCCTTAATCATCACAGAAATATAGGTCTAAACTACAGTGAGATATCATCTCATCCCAGTGAAAATCGCTTTTATCAAAAAGACAGGGAATTATAGATGCTCTCAAAAATGTGGAGAAAGGGGAACCCTCATACGCTGTTGATGGGAATGTAAATTAGTACAGCTACTATGGAGAACAGTATGAAGGTTCTTTAAAAAAAAAAAAAAAACCCAAACAACAACAACAAAATAGAACTACCATATTATCTAGCAATCCCACTGCTGGATATATATCCAAAAGAAAGAAAATCAGTATATCAAAGAGATATCTGCAATCCCATGTTTACTGCAGCACTATTCATAATAGCCAAGATATGGAATCAACCTAAGTGTCTACCAATAGATGAGTAAAGAAAATGTTGTGCATATACACAATGAAGTGTTATTCAACCATAAAAAAGAATGAAAGTCTGCCTCTTTCATCAATATGGATGGAACTGGAGGACATTATGTCAAGAGAAATAAGCCAGGCACAGAAAGACAAATACCACATTTCTCGCTCATACGTGGAAACTCAGAGAGAGAAAGAAGAGAATGATGGTTACCAGGGTCTGGGAAGGGTAGTGGGGAGGGGGGATAAAGAGGGGATGTTTAATGGATACAAAAATGCAGTTAGATATGAGGAATAAAATCTAGTGTTCAGTAGCACAACAAGGTGACTATAGTTAACAATAATTTATTTTATATTTCAAAATAACTAAGAGTGGAATTGCAATGTTTCTAACACAAATACATGACAAATGTTTGAGGTGGTGGATATCCCAGTTAGTTACCCTGATTTGATCATTATATGATGTATGCTTATATCAAAATATCACATGTACCCTGTAAGTATCTATAACTCTTATGTATCCATAATAATTAAAAATACAAATTTTTAAAAAGAAAAAAACCCCTATGTATTTATGGTCTTAAGACATGGCTTTGGGACCCAGCAGTGAATTAGATGTAATTCTAGTCTTATACGGCATTATAGTCTAATTAGTGGAAAACAGACACATAAACAAATAAAGATATGTGTGTGTACAATGTATGAATGACAGAGTTACTGATTTTCTTAGAAAAGAGAAGGGAGAGATGAAAGTCTCCAAAGGGGAAATTAACATGGCATTGAGGGTTAGAATAGAGATGAAATCAATTCATTCCATGCAACAAACATTTTCAAAAGCACCTACTACATACCAAGCACAGGTCTCGGTGCCTTTCTGAAATTGCCCTCCGTTAGAGAGTGGCAGCTTCATTTTTAACTTGATATTTTAAAAAAAATACTTCACTCGGCCGGGCGCGGTGGCTCAAGCCTGTAATCCCAGCACTTTGGGAGGCCAAGACGGGCGTATCACGAGGTCAGGAGATCGAGACCATCCTGGCTAACACGGTGAAACCCCGTCTCTACTAAAAATACAAAAACTAGCCGGGCGAGGTGGTGGGCGCCTGTAGTCCCAGCTACTTGGGAGGCTGAGGCAGGAGAATGGCGTAAACCTGGGAGGCGGAGCTTGCAGTGAGCTGAGATCCGGCCACTGCGCTCCAGTCCGGGCGACAGAGCAAGACTCCGCCTCAAAAAAAAAAAAAAAAAAAAAAAAAAAAAAACTTCACTCAAAATAGCAAAACAATCTATTAAAAAAGGCAAAGTTCGAGGACTCACAAAACATACTACTACTTACATGCTACAAAGCTACAGTAATCAAGACAGTGTAGTACTGGCATAAGGATAGGCATTCCTATCAGTGGGGTAGAATTGAGAGTCCAGAAACCCATATGCCTATAGTCAACTGATTTTTTACAAGAATACCAAGACTATTCAATGAGGAGAGAATCACCTTTTCAACAAATGGTGTTGGGACAACTGGATAACTGCATGCAAAAGAATTTTTAAAAAAATTAACTCAAAATGGATTAAAAACTTAAATGTAAAAGCTAAAATTGTAAAACTTAGAAGAAAGCATGTACGTACATCAGAATCTCGGATTAGTCAATGGTTTGTTAGTTATGATACCAAAAGCACAAGAAAAAAATAGTCAAACTGGACTTCATCAAAATGAAAAATTATTCTGCTTCAAAAGACATTATAAAGAAAATAAAAAGACAACACACAGAATGGTAGAAATGGTAGACAACACACAGAAATTTGCAAGTCATATATCCAATAAAGGTCTAGATCTAGAATCTATAAAGAACTTTTATATTTCAACAATAAAAAGACAACCAATATTTCAAAAAAAAGCTAAATTACCTGATAAGTTCTCTAAAGAAGATGTACAATAAGCACATAAAAGATGCACAATGGCATTATTCATTATAGAAACGCAAATTGAAAATACAGGAGATATCACTTAATACCCACTAGGACAGCAATAATTATTTTTTATAAAAAGGAAAATAAATGTTGGTGAAGATGTGGAGAAAGTGGAACTCTCATACATTGCCAGCGAGATTATAAAATGGTCCGGACACTGTGGAAAACATATTGGCAGTTTTCTCAAAAAGGTAAACATAGAGTTACTATATGACCCAGCAATTCAACTCCTAGGACTTTACCCAGGAGAAATAACATGTCTATCCTAAAGCTTGTACATGAACATTCATAACAACATTATTCATAATAGCTAATAAATGGCAACAGCCTAAATGATCAGCTCATGAGTGGATAAACAAATGTGGTAGATTCCTAGGACAAAATGTTATTCAGCCATAACAAGAAACGAAGTGTGGATCGAGGCATGTTACAACATGGAGAAATCTTTAATACATTATGTTAAGTGGAAGGTGCCAGACAGAAAAGACTACATATCGTGTGATTCCATTTATTTGGAATGTTCACGGTAGGCAAACCCATAGAGACAGAAAGGTAATTAATTAGTGGTTGCCAGGGGGCTAGGGAGAAGGGAATTGCGAGTGACTACTAATAGAACCAGAGTTTATTGTTGGTATGATGGATATGCTTTGAAATTTGATAGCGGGGATGGTTGTACAAAATTAAGAATGTACTCAAACTCATTGATTTTTACTTTTAAAAATAGTTAAGTTTATGTCATGTGAATTACATGTCAATAGTAATAAAAATTATTAACCAACATATGCTTCCTATTTTCTTTGGAATGTTGATACATTGATACAAATCAGCTAAAATAATAAAGCACAAGAGTTATGCCATTAGTATTTGTTTTATAAAAACACGTGTTTTACATTCTAGTCCAAAAGTTAAAGTTTATTCAGATTATGATCAGGAGTAGGCAGAGGCCAAGGGAAGGCCACGTTTAAAGGACTTAGTTGTCAAGACTCCTTTGACTAATTTTTAAACTCCCACATGATAATTCATCTGCTCATCAAAGCATCACTTTGAAAAAACAATTTTTATTAAAACGTTACGGTACAATAATTAGTGGGTCAAATCCTGTCTCATAGGTACAAATTAGTCATTTTGAAATATGTACGAATTCTTGTGGTGCATGGAACAGCTGTTTGACTGATGCCGACCTGTGAGGCTCTCATGTGCTACTGCAACCTTTCAGTGTGTTTCCTGGTGAAGAGTCCACCAACAGTATCTGCTCCCTTTTCCTTAAATGTGTTTTTACGAAGTTTATCCCTTGGGAGGACCACCCATGTGAGTGGATGTCAGATTCGCTCATATCATAAGTACATAAATCATATAGACTTAATCTTGTTATTAAAGCAGGTCTTTTTTTTCATTTCTGTTCCTTTTGAAGAGTTCAAAAGCTGAAATACTAGCCCCAATGAACTCCCCATCACATCTAAGGAAAGCCTAATATTTCTAATTCTAGAGGAAGGACCCTGGTCTGCACTATAAGTAAGAAGTTAGCATTTTCATTATTTTGTGTGACAAACTGTGTTCTTACCGACCATTTCACTCCAGATATAGCTTAGTATTTTTTTTTTTTATTGAGATTTCAGGAAATGATAGCATCGTTTTTTAATAGTAAAGATATAAATAAAGATTCTGAAGCAGTCTATGGTCTTAGTATTTGGGAATGATTAGTCATATTGGGGACTGCCCTGATAGTAGGGTGGACTGAGGGAATTACCCTCAGAGGTTAATTATGAAATTCATGTAAAATGGATGAAAAGTCATCTTAACAGACAGAATGACAAATAAGGCAAGAAGAAGAGGGGAAAGCTAGTTGGCAAAACAAACCTCAGCAATGCCTCTTCCAGCACCATCTAGGAAATTATAGGATTTGGGAATTCCTATCCTAGTGGGAAGGCCATAGCCAGTGTTATAAGCAAACATGGAGGACCTGCTAGCAATACCGTTCTTCTGCAAGATGGCTGCATCAGGCCACATTAACCTGATAACATTAAAATCAGATTTGCCTGCCTTCCTTTCCCCCATGGATTCAATGTTCACTGGCAACCTCTGAGCACGTCTTCTATGAGACATCGTTGTGGTGGTTAGGTATCCACACTCTGGTTTACATTATGTGGGTTCAACTCCCATCTCTACCACTCACTAGCATTGTGACCTTACAAGTTTAAAACCTCTGACTTTATCTATAAGAGGGTTTTAACCACAATTCCTACCGATAGATTTGTGAGGTCATCATGGAAAATGCTTGACACTGTGCCTGGCACGATGTTATTGTTAATAAATGCTAACCATTAAGGTCATTGTTATTCTAATATTAGTAAGTCTATGAAAATAGAATGGGCTTCTCACATGTGGCAATTATGTTTTTCATTAAAAATTACTAAATTGGGCATTTTGACTTAATACGTTAATCACCTAAACTTAGTGTAATTCTTACAGGACTTATAGGAAAAGACGGAAGGTGGGCTGACAGATTCAGGTTTCTGATCCTGCCAAGACAAGGTCATGGCAAATCCACCAAGGCCACAAAAATGCCATCTTGTGAAGCCCCTTGGGGTCTGCCTCCTGGTCTTTCCCTGAAAATGCCATCTCAGTCAGAAGCTTGCTTTAAATTTCCTTAAGAGGAGATTCTATGGAAGAAGTAACAAAATGGGATCAATGGTTCATATGGTGAGTGAAAGCTGAAATACTGATCTGCTGAAGACTGAGCTTCTATATTTCAGATCATACCCTTTTCTAAAACCTGTCAAAGGCTTCCCTTCTGCTTTTAGGATAAAATCCAAACTTTGTGCTAGAGTTCCACAAGGTCTTTCCTCCCTGGCTCCTTCTGTCTTTCCAACCACGTTCTGCAGTTCTCTCTTGCCTCACCATGCTCTAGTTCAGGGGTTGGCAAACTAGGAAAGTTTGGTAACATTTTATCGGAACACAACAAATCCCTTTGTTTAAGTATTGCCTATGGCTGCTTTCACGCTGCAATGGCAGGCTTGGGTGGTTGAGACAGACACCATATGGCCCCATTGTAATTGTATGGTAACATTTAACTGTACAGGACTTGGGAAGTTAGGTCTAGCTGTGAGTCCAAGAAAAGGAAATGATTTTGTTCATCAGCTAACAATATTTGCCATAAAAGCAAAGCAATGTGAGTGGGGACCCTAAAAATTCCCACTGTTTTCACCATTCTGACTACCACCCACTCCCCACCAAAGGTCCCTGAGGCACAGCTTGCAGACCCTATTACTTTGGGGCACACGTTTTGAAGAGGCTGACTTTACTAATTTGACTTGGCATTTTGATTAAAATTACTTTCCTATTTTGATTAAAGTTATAACTGCGTGATAGAGACATACTCATATCACCAGTGCTTTAAGGACACACAATGGGAAGCTGATGACTTCTAAACCATTTCACATTGAATCTAAATTCACTGCTTAATAATAAGTAACAATGATAATAATAGTAACAGATGTGTACTACTCACATATAGCACCATCTTATCTCATCCTCACTTAACGGTAAGTGCTTTTGTTATTCATTTTTTAGATGAGGAAACTAAGGAGAAGAGATGTTAAGCAACTTGCCCAGGTTACACAATAGGAAGTAATGAATAATGGATCCAGGATTTAAAGCCAGTAGTCTGACCACTGAGCACCAGTTAATTAATTTTAGCTACACAATCTCATCATAGGGTTAAATGAATACCTCATTCTTGTGTAATAATTGACAATTACAAATTGGTGAGGATCCTCATTTTCCATATTAGAAACTAAGGCATGAAAATGTTAAGAGATTTGGCAAGGTTATGTAGCCATTTTTCAGGCCAAAGAATATTAGGAACTTGGTCTTCGGTTTCTCCCACTCAAAACAAAATGTAAACTTGAACTGTATGCAGCTCTCTCTGTTATGGCAGTCGTGCACCTAGAGCCCAGTGGGCACTAAATCAGAATAAACTCTCTGGATGGCGTTTTAGCTACATATATCCAAAATAAAAAGAGCCAAATATTTATAAAGAAAATGAGAGGCAATGTAACAGTAATAAAAATTGGAAACGACCTTAATATTAACTAGTAGTAGAATGATTAAATTAATTATATTGCATCCGTAAGATGAAATGTTGCCATCAAAAATCATGAGTTTTTGTCTGGTGCGGTGGTGCCTGTAATCCCAGCACTTTGGGAGGCCAAGGTGGGAAGATCACCCGAGGCCAGGACTTTGAGACCAACTTGGCCAACATGGTGAAACCCCTTCTCTACTAAAAATACAAAAAAAATTATAGGCGTGTGCCTGTAATCCCAGTTACTCAGGAGGCTGAGGTAGGTGAATTGCTTGAGCCTGGGAGGCGGAGGTTGCAGTAAGCCAAGGTTGCACCACTGCACTCCAGCCTGGGTGAGAGAGTGAGACTCTATCTCAAAAAAAAAAAAAAAAAGGAAAAAAAAATCATGGTTTTCTAATAATATGGGGGAATGCTCACAATAAAATAAGCATATATATTTGTATATATATAAACACATATACACACATACATATTAACTTTATTTTAAATATATCTTTATGAATTTCATGCTTTTATATTAGATTATGTTTTCTAAACTCTGTTAGTTTACTGAGTATCTTCACAGGAAATGTATTAAAATATCTACCATGGATATCTCTGGATGTGAGATGACGGTAGATTTTCTTCTACATATTTTTCTGTACTTTTTTACTTTCTCCAGTGAAGATATATTACTTTTATGAGTAGGAAAGTTTCACAGTACGTGTTGTTATATAGGCTGAATGTTTGTGTCTCCCCAAAATTCATATGCTGAAATCCTAACCCCCAATATGATGGTGTTAGGAGGTAGGGCCTTTGTAAGTAATTAGGTCATGAAGGTGGAGCCCCATGAATGGGATTCGTGCCCTTATAAAAGAGTCACGGAAGAGCTGTCTCACCCCTTCAGCCTCGTGAGGACACAGTGAGAAGACAACTGGCTATGAACTAGGATGCAGGTCTTTACCAGACACTGAATCTATCAGTGCCTTGATCTTGGACTTCCCAGCCTTCAGAACTGTGAGAAATAAATGGTTGTTGTTTAAATCACCAAATCTATGGTATTTTTACTGTAGCAGCATGAACACACTAAGACACATATTATTTTAAGGAAAGATGCTAATACCCTGTCCTTCACAGCCTGCCTCCCCAGAAAGTTCCCACCATGTTTAGGGGTGTTGAGCCTTCTCTGCAATCACTAAAAACACATCCCCACTTTATAAGTAATTCTACTTAGCAACTTCCAGTTAACCAGTACCAAATAAACATATCTTGAATTCAGTCATCTATATAAATGTTGTTTATGTAGAGATGCTGGAGGAGAGAGGAGAAGGTTATGATCTCTTTATGGTTTCATGGGATGCACTGTTTGGTCCCTTTCTGGGGCCAAGAGGGTACAGGTTCAGACATGGTTTAGGACACCAGGGTTCCAGGACTTGGTAAGAAACGTGGCTCAGGAGCTTCTGGGGAGCAGAGATGGGCCACAGCCTTCCCCAGTGCATTCATTTTTCAACAGGGCTTAGGAACTTTCAGAGAAAAGACTGAAATCCTGCCCACCAATGCACTGCAAACCTATGTCTGAGAAAGTAGGGTGTTCACAGATGGAGAACAGATTATAGAGAAGAACAAGTGCCTCCTCTGAAGAACTCAACTGGCACTACAATTCCAATAAGAAAAGTTGGTGCTATGCATGTTCTCACTCGTAAGTGGGAGTTGAACAATGAGAACACATTGACACAGGGAGGGGAACATCACACACCTAGGCCTGTCAGGGGGTGGGGGACAAGGGGAGGGAGAGCATCAGGACAAATACCTAATGCATGCAGGGCTTAAAACCTAGGTGATGCCTCATGTTCTCACTCATAGGTGGGAACTGAACAATGAGAACACTTGGACACAGGAAGGGGAACATCACACACCGGGGCCTGTCGTGGGGTGGGGAGAGGGGAGGGATATAATTAGGAGATATACCTAATGTAAATGACAAGTTAATGGGTGCAGCACACCAATATGGCGCATGTATACATATGTAACAAACCTGCAAGTTGTGCACATGTACGCTAGAACATAAAGTATAATTAAAAAACAAAACAAAACCTAGGTGATGGGTTGATAGGTGCAGCAAACCACCATCGTGCATGCATACCTATGTAACAAACTGACACATTCTGCACATGTATCCCAGAACTTAAAGTAAAATAAAATAAAATAATTAATTTCTTTTAATTAATAAAAGAAAAGTTGGTGTTAGCAGAGAGTGGGGGTTACAGGTAGTTTCCCAACTGAAATCAAAACTTGCCTGTACCCAGCCACCCTAGCGGCACTTTTGCAGCCTTGGAGAAAAGTGCTGTGGGTGTGATTTGGAAGAATAATAACTCTGTAAAAGGTAGTACCACTTTGGGGTTTAAACAGCTTTGCAGTGGGGCCCCTGGATGAGTAGACTATAACAATTACTACAGCAATTACATCCTCTGGCTTTGAATGACATTTATATGGGTTTGGGAACAGAGATGACTCTCCCTGAGGGGGTGTTGGTAGCTGCAAAGCTGACAGGAGCAGAGTTTCAACCTTGCTGGGGGTGGAGGAGCAGAATATGTGTACAACTATCAGGATTGGGGGTCAAAACTGCCTTGCTTGGCTCAGCATGTCTCCAGTGAGGAAGCCTTGTCCTGAGCCACTAGAATAGCTGGTACTGGGTGCATCTGCAGTGCCAGCCTAGCTGAATGTAGCACCAAGTGTGTTCATCTCACTTGGCTGAGCGGGAGGTGACACTGGACCAGTGATCTGAATCACTGAATTATACATTTAAAATATGTAAGGCACTAGGTAAAAAGTGTTATAAAGAAATAAGGTCATAACAAGGTAGTAAGGCATCTAGCAGATATTCCAAATTCACAAACGTCAGTCCTGCAGGATTTCCAGGTGGTGATGACTGTGGTGGCAACAGGGATGGGGACAGATTTCTAGTCCTGAGGGGCATCTTTATGGAAACATCCGAGCCTGGGTCCATGGATTCCTGCCATAGTGGGGACACAACTGAACTATTTCTGGCTGCACGTCAGCACCCTTAGGCATTTCCAGAAATATTTAGGGGAAAGGCACTCTTTAAAAGGCTGAAGTAAAGCAGGGACACTCACAATTGGTGAAGTGTGAGATGCTCGGGATGAGTTTGTTTAAACAAAGTAAGCCAAAGGGGCTATTAAAGCGTACGGTTCCCCATGAATTCAATGTTTTTCTTTAAGCAACTCAACTTCTGTGGCTACTTGTTATAACTATTTCAAGGAGCTGCCCTTGGAAGACTTCGCTTTTATGAGGTGTAAGAAAAACCATGACTCAGGTAAATCTGTCAACATTTTCCCATAGAAAGTTTATCTTTAGAGGTTCCTCCCGCCAGGATCCTCTCCATCTGTCCACAGCCTACTGAGTAACACACCGACTACTGCATTCTCTGCCCCACGTTCATTCTTTCCTTTTTCCTATTCAAACTTCAACTATCTCTAATGGCAGAAGAGTGATCTGATATATAACGTCACCTAAAAGGACAAATGACTGACAGTAGCTCGATTTAGTTTCCATTTTAAAGGAGGATGTTTGGAGTCCACAGTGCCTTAATGGAAAGGAATTGGGCTAATTGTGAAATTCTTTCAACAAGGCAGACCATTGGTGGGAGGCTTTTGGGCAGGGGAGCTTCCTGGAATCTGTTAATGATATACCCCAAAGGCAACTCAGCTGACTCATAAAGTTAACTCTGATGGTGCTGATGATGTTACTAAGAAGCCCTAAGCCTGTGCTGCCTAAAGTTCACAGAGTTTTATTTAACATATTCTTTTGAGCTAGGCAGAGAAGAAATGATCATCCCTCATTAACAGCAGGGATACTGAGGACTAGAGATGACCACTCATTTGCCCAAGTGTCTCAGCTAGCAGCTGATGGAACCCGCGCTTGTGCAGGCAAATAAAGGCGGAGTGTCCAAGATAAGGTTGTTAACCTTGGCTGTTATTAGCACCTTGGAATAATGTTAAGCTATAAGGGGCTTAAGGATCAGCTAAATTACCTGATCTGTAAGCCTCTCTCTTTTTCTCATCCCCCATATCCAATCCTCCAGCAAATCCTGCAAGCTTCACATTCAAAATAAACACTTTTCACCATCTCCACTGCTCTACTCTGAGGCCTCACCTCTCTCATGTTGATGGTTGTGGCGGCTTCCTGACTGCTCTCCCTTCTTCCACACTTGCCTGTCTACAGTTAATTCTTCATATACCAGTCAGAGGGATCCTGTTAAAACCTAAGGCAGGTCAGGGCAGTCCTTTGCTTGGAACCCTCAGCAGCTCCTCTCTGCACATAGAGTCAAAGCCCAGTCTGCACCTGGCCCCTGGCTGCCCTGATGGCCTCAGCTCGGGTTCTCTTTGTTCCAGTCGTACTGCCTTTCCTGTTCCTCAAACTTGCCGCGCACCTTCCTACCTCAGGGCCTTTCTACTGGCTATTTCCCCCAGCCCCTTGAGTCTTCCAGATATTCACATAACTGGCCTCTTTAGTTTATTCAGACCCCTGGTCAAATGTCACCTCCTCAGAGAAGCCACTATCACTCTCTAGCCCCTCATTGTGTCTTAGCTCTCCTTATAGCACTTTTTACCTAACACATTATATATATTTTAAAACGCGTTGTCTCGCTCTCCTCTCTAGATGGAAGCTCCATGTCAGTTTTGTTTTGTTCCCGGCTGTATCTTCATTGCCTACAATAGCACTTGGCACATACTTGCTGAATAAATGAAACTGAGAAACTCAGAACAACCTATTTCTTTTTAGATAAAGCCCACAAAAATGTTTTCTTCCTGTTCAGTTTAAACTTTCCAGCACACAACATCAGTCTTGTGATTGTCTTTTTTTCTGGTGCTCAGACCTCTGAGTGACCTTTATCAGGTAACTTTGTTAGAACTCACTTTACCCAGCTATAGAATGGGAATAAAAATACAACCTACCTTCTTTCTCAGACACTTTAATGAAGCAAAGTCTTCTTTGTTCTTTGAGGAAAGGAGCCAGGCAGATGAAAATTCCTCTTACTAAGGTACAACTAAAGCCCCAGGAGGGCAGGAGCTGCATTTTGTTCCTCCCCATTCTCGCGCAGAGAAGGCCCTCATTAAGTGCTTATCGAAGTTAATATCTGTGGGACACAAACTGCATCTGCCTCTGCAGCAGTAGCCACAGAAGCCGGCCCCTTTCCTGGGCTAACTGCTCTGAGAGCACCAGAATGAAATCTGACTTAGATATGACGCAGATTCCTTTTTCCAGAAGAAGCCAACTACACAACTCTTGATGAACAAATAGCTGCCAATGATGAGCACAAACCAGAGAATTTCAGAAGTGAAGAAAATTTCGGATCAGAAGATCCTGTCTCTTGGGTATAACTTTTTTTCGGAGAGACCCTGACTAACACTGCGACTCTCCTAATCATAGTGAATTTCCTGGTTCAGCTCAGAGCCACTGATTCAGCAGATAGTCCCCCAGGCAGATCCTAATGGAAACCAACACGTGAGGATTGATGCTGGGAACTTTATCATGCTCAACAAGGATTTGAAAACTAAATGAACGTGTGCATATTCACACTAAGCAATTTGCCTCCCTGCCTTCACTACTTTCCCTTTTATTCTTCTCTTATCCCCTTTCTGACTCTGTTTCTATTCCTTCCCCACTCATGCCCCAGTGCTTCTGTTGGACACGGGCATTTTATGGTCCTGCAGGGCTTGAAAGATTTCTGACCTTCCAAGGTTCAGTGATTTGGTATCAGAAGATCTAAGTTTTCTCCTTCTCTCTGCCATTTAAAGAAGCGTGTTGCAATTTCCCCAGCAGAAGTGAAAGTGATTCGCCTCTACTCAAATGTCTGCACAGGCACAAGAATGAGGGCAAGAGGGAGCAAGAGAAGAGGAAGAGGTACATTTTGAATGGGGTGAAAGCAAACCCTTACATAACCTGACCACACAAGAGGAAGAAATGAAAACTTGGGTTCAAGGGCAATTTTGTCATTGGTTATAAGTCTGTGTCATCAAGCAGGTGCCAGAAAAACAAATTTTATTTTGATTTTAGACATTCATTTTAAGAACTGGATTTTCCTAATTTCTCATTCCCAATGAGGATCTATACAAGAATGCACAATTTATAGTTAATTTGGAAATGAATAAAATATTAACATACCTTTTGTTTCCCCTAAAACATAATACCTACATTCGTGTGATGCCTTGGTTACCATCCTACACATGTATTTGGATTGTAAATGAGCTCAGTTTTAAGTACATTTGTAACAGTGGAACAAGTGAGAGTTGCATTGCATGGCCAAATTGATATTGATGATGGTGGCCTCAAGAACGGATTCCATCCCAAGACATCTGATCTGCAGACAGTTGAGCATTCATAGCAGTTTTGACTTCATTGACTTCATTGGCTCCAGTCAGAAGGTTTTCATCTAGTGTATTCAGTTACCCTGATTTCTAATTACAGTAGAATCTTTCAAATAGATTTGTTTCCAGAGAGCTTACTTGAGACAGATTAAATGGCAGAAGTTGCAAAGGATGTCATTGTTTTACATAAAAGATCTGTGGAAATTACGCCTAGAAACTTGTTGCCTTTTTATTTTAAAAGTTGCTATATACAAAATAACAGTCATGTCAAATAGTTACCAGTGTGGCAACAATCATTATGGTACATTTGCAATTATTCTAAAAAGTTAATATGGAAAAGTTACCAGAATTAAGTGGTGATGTTTTACTTAAAGATTTACAATTCATTAAGGATGTAAAAAGAAATGAACTCTAAGAAACGTGTTACTGTAGTTGTTAAAAGAATATTGTCAAGGTCTTTATCCATATTAAGTGGCTCCATAGAAGGTAGTTCCTTTAGATTTTAGTGTTAGCTTCTGCAAAACTGCTGGTTTGTTTTAATCTTAATCTTTTGGAAACCACGGGTTTATTTTTTAAATACAGCAGTGATCTTGTTTTCCTTTGTGCTTTTGTTGGTAGGAAGCTCAGAGCCCAAATTACAATCTCTAGTGACTCCTATTGAACTTTGTATTTGCACTTCTTTTAATTTCTTTCTTTTAGGGTGGAAGTAGGGGTTTATTAATTTTTCCCTGGATTTATTTGCTTCACAATATTTCTCTTCACTTTGATTCAACTGTTTCTTTTCTCTTTTTCTATGATATATGTTCTTAAAAGCTGGCATGGAGGGAAGTGGAGCATATCTGGTCTCAGTGTGATAAACTTAACACATCCAAAATCATCACCTTAGTGCAACTATTTATCCCATCTTACTATCGTTTTAGAACAATGCATTTAGAATGCTATCATCCTTCTTGAAGTTTTAAAATCATTTAATTCTTCTCTGAATTAGTGTACACTGTACTTAGGTTTACATCTTAATCTTTTATATTTTGTTTGTTTTTATCCTTTGCTTCAGAAGAAATTAATGTGCACTGTGACCTTAGTTTCTATTAGTCATCAACTTGGGGACTAACATGACTGCCTCACTGTCAGTGAGTATCTTTTTGTGATAGTTCCAGGAGGGTGATTAATCTCATCTGATTCATCATGTTCTTTCACTCTGTCTGCCCAGTGACTATGGCCTTGCATTTATTTCTTTACCATCTAATTCAACTCAATTATTTATTATTTGACCATTTTACATTCTCTCTCTTTCTTCCTGTCTCTTGCACAGAACTCGCCATTCCTTCTCCATTTCCATTCAGCCTCCTTTGCTGGTTCCTCATCTCCCCTACATCATAATACTGGAGTGCCTCAGGGCTCAGTCCTTGGGTCTCTTCTCTTACCTGCAAATACCTTTACCTTGGTTGGTTCATTTAACCCAATGGCTTTAAATCAAATTTCTACACTGAAGACTGAAATTTACGTCAGTAACTTGCATGTCTCTTCTGAACTCCAGACTCACATATGCAGCAGCCTACTCATCATGTCCAGGTAGATATTTAATAGGAATCTTAAACTTATTCAGAACTGAACTTCTGGTCTCTACCCATAACAAACAACGATGCTTTTCCTACAGCCTTCTCCTATTCACTTTAGAGCAATTCCAACTCTATCCTTTCAATTGCTTAGGCCTTCGAAAGTCTTGGAATCATCCTGAGTCCTCATGTTCTCGTACACCTCACATCCTGGCCATTGGCCCAATCCTGTGATTTCTAGCTGCAAGATATATCCAGCTCTATCCTATATTTGCTTGGCTGCTAGCAGCATGACCCCAGTCACCGTCATCTCTTGCCTGGGTTAGCAACAGCCTCTTTTAATCCTGTCCCTGTTCCTACCCTTGCCCTGGAATGCACTCTTCTGCACTCAGCAGCCAATGGGGTCATGTGATAATGCATCCCCAGTAGAAAAGAAAAGCCTTTTCACCTCACTCACAGTTAAAGCCACAGTCCTACAACAGCCTTCCCAGCCCTACAAGATCTGGACCCCAACCTCTCTGAGCCTCCTTCTCACTCATGCTTCAGCCACTGTCCTCTCCCTGGCCTCTCCCAGCCACGTGCCTCTCCCCAGTCAGGGTCACTCTGTTTGCATACATCCCTCAGCTGCCCTCACTCCTTATTTCTTTCAGGTTTTTGCTCAAGACTTCTCTCATCAGAGACTCTTCTGGTCAAATATCTGATCATCCTACTGAAAATTAAGGCTCTTCTTCTAGCCCCACCCTCTCTATCCCCGTTCTTGTTTTATTTTTCACTGTAGCACTTATTACTATTTCAGATACCATGTATTATTGTACTTATTTATTATCTAACCCCACTTCCTTCTTCCCCCAGAGTATAAACTCCATGCGGCTAGGGGTTTTTGTTTTGTTTGTTTGTTTGAGACAGAGTCTCACCCTGTTACCCAGGCTGGAGTACAATGGCATGATCTCAGCCCACTGCACTTTCTGCATCCCAGGTTCAAACGATTCTCCTGCCTCAGCCTCCCGAGTAGCTGGGACTACAGGCACCCACCACCATGCCTAGCCGAGATTTGTATTTTTAGTAGAGATGGAGTTTCACCATGTTGGCCAGGCTGGTCTCAAACTCCTGACCTCATGATCCACCTGCCTTGGACTCCCAAAGTGTTGGGATTACAGGTGTGAGCCACCGCGATCGGCCGAGGACAGGGTTTTTATCTGTGTTGTTTATGTGGTCTGCTGGACACCTAGAACAGTCCCCTATGTGTAGGTAGCTCAAAAAATATTTATTGAATGAATGGATGAAACCAAATACTCTGGCCTCGTTGGCACTAATTCTAAACCGTTAAGCTAATGAAACAGAGTGCCATCCAAAATAAATTAATAGAATGAAGCAAGTCCCCATTGTCAAAGCAAAATAGAAAATTAAAGCAATAACTAGTTAATTAGGGCAAAAGGATTTTTTTAACTGTGTTATAGGATCATATAGGACCATGGGACTGAAAGAAAACCTGAGCTCTCACTCAGTCCTGCCTCCTAACTGCAAGATCGAGAGGGTACATTCCAACCATGTCAAAGAGGATCTTTTCTGTGTTAAGGGGATTTGGAGAAATACTCTGGTTTTTCAGTCATTCATATTTTTTCTTTTTAATGTTCAACCACTCACCATCTGCTTCCCTTCTTAGAGAAGTCATATCTCTACCTTAAATAACACCGAAACGAAAGGCCAACTGTGAGTACATGCAAACTCCTACTTCTCTTTGACTATCTGGCCCCAGATAGGAATGGAAAAAATACCATGTTCCTCAGGTGTCTAATATCAAAACAATGGTAACTCTACCAAAGGTACTAAAAACTTTAGCCTTTTCCTAAGTTATCCTGAGTAATTTCCTTTTAAATACATTTTTTCTATTATAAGTTAAAACTTTTACTTTTTTAAAAAAGTAGAGGGCGGGGTGTGGTGGCTCACACCTGTAATCTCAGCACTTTGGGAGGCTGAGGCAGGCAGATCACTTGAGGTCAGGAGTTCAAGACCAACCTAGCCAACACGGTGAAACCCTGTCTCTAGTAAAGATACAGTGAGCCAGGCGTGGTGGCAGGTGCCTATAATCCCAGCTACTCAGGAGGCTGAGGCATGAGAATTGCTTGAACCTGGGAGGCAGAGGTTGCAGAGAGCCGAGATTGCACCACTCCACTTCCGCCTGGGCGACAGAATGAGACTCTGTATCAAAAAATAAATAAAATAAAATAAAATAAAATAAAATAAAATAAAATAAAATAAAATAAAATAAAATACAATACAATACAATAAGGAAGAAACTGCCAGCTCATCTTTTAAAAGTATGTACACTATAAGTCAAATTCTGTTATGGGAATGTGCTATAGTTTTTTAAAATCTCATAAGGTAAGATTTTCTGGTCAAGGGGAAGGTCTATTTTTTGCTAAAATATTATTTATGTTAGATATTGCTTGAAATCGATTTAAAACACTGGCAAGTTTCCAATGAAATAAAAGAGTTGCAGCATGAGAGAAGGTAGGTTAGACTGGAAGTTAGGAGACCTGGCTGGAATCTGGTTCCCATTATGTGATGAAGCTGCTGTGTGAGCTTGAGGCAAGTTCCATCTTTCTGGCTTTGAATTGACCTGTAGAATGAGAGCCTTAGATGTAAAGGAACTATGTATTCTCTTTCATCTCTAGGATTTATGATTCTTTGTATAGTTGAAATAAATTTAGTCTGAAGTTTTTAATTTTGATTTTCTCTCTTCTTCTTTCCCTTTTTCCTTCTTCCTTATCTCCTTCCTTTCCTTCCTTCCTTCCATCATTATTTATATTTTGCTTCTCTATTTCTTTTCTCTTTCTATTCTTTCTCCTTTTTTCTTACCTTTCCTTTGCCTTTCGATTACCTTCTTACCTACTTCTTTATCTTTTTACTTGTCCCTTTTCCATTTATTTCTTTCTTTCCTTTTCTCTTCATTTTTCCTTTCTTCCTTCTTTCCAGCTTTCTTTGTTTCTTCTCTTTCTTTCATTCTTTTTCTCAGCAGCAAATCCCTTGACATTTCAACAAATCCACAAAGTAGCAGTAGTTTTATGGGCTGGTATTAACACCTATTATGACCAGTCAGGCATTGCAAACTGATGTGAGTGCCGATAGGCCCGCTTTTAGGCAATGCATGGAAAGTAGCCAGATCTGCACATGGCTATTATTTAATGATGCCCAGAGTCAAACAGGAAGCCTTCTGCAAATTGCCTCACAAATTATACAGTGGCTCCCTGCCTGCTTGTTATTGGCATGAAATAGATTTGTGAAACCAGCTTTTGACATCCAAATTATTTCTCTGTCTTTTACACACACACACACACACACACACACACAAACACACACACACTCGAAGCTACCCTTTTAACATAAAAATTAAAACTATATTTAGATAGGAAATGTCATAATCAAAGAAAGCATAAACAAAAAACTTGAGAAAATGTTTACAACATAATGACAATCACAAGATCTGATTTCCAAAATACGCAAAAGTTTATTACAAATTATTAATGTATATAATTTCAATATAAAATGGGCAAAATTTATGAATAGATAATTCACACAGAAGGAAATAAAAATGTCCAGCAAACATAATGTTCTCAACCTCAGTAATGAAAGAAACTCAGCTTGAACAGGTCATTTTTTTTTTAAAGAAAAATTTGTTGTTTTTAACAAAGTATAATGCTTCAAACTGGCCTGAATAATAATATTAGTGTATATTTTCTCTTCCTTAACTTTTAATCTTACGATGCACACTTTCAAAGTGACTAAAAATACTTTCTCCCAATAAACAACTTTGCCCAAAATATCCATCCCCTCCCTGACCTCAGTTCTCTTAAAACTCTAGGTTGTAAAGAAATTGGGGAGTATTTTTTCTGAGTAACGTCCTATGCAAGCCAAATTCCTTTTTTTTTTTTTTTTTTAAGAGACAAGGTCTCACTCTGTTGCTCAGGCTGGAGTGCAATGGCGCTATCACAGCTCATTGCAGCCTCAAACTCCTGGGCTCAAGGGATGCTGCCATCTCACCCTCCTGAGTAGCTGGGACTACCAGTACATGCCACCATGCCTGGTGAATTTATTTTATTTTATCTTTTGTAAAGAAGGGGCCTTGCTTTGTTACTTAGGCTGGTCTCAAATTCCTGGCCTGAAGCGATCCCCCTACCTTACTCTCCCAAAGTCCTGTGATTATAGGTATAAGCCACAACACCTAGCCTTGCAAGATAAATTCTGTCAGATTGGGTCACAAATTATTCTTCTCTTTCCCTCATCCCTACTAAAATGCTCAGAGTATTAGATATCATCATTCTTATTCAAATATTTGTTATAAAACTGGAAAGAGTTGGCCAACCTTGGAAACCTTTTTCACTTCTATCTCTTGCTTAATCAGTATAATAGACAGCTAAGAGAATAGGATTTGGAGTCAAACCAAACCTAGCCTTCATCTTAGCTCTGATATTTAGTATTGTGTTTCCTTGGGTAAGTTCCTTATTCTCTTGGAGCTCAATTTTCTCATCTATCTGCAAAACAGGACTAACCATAGCATCTCTTTCATAAGGCTGTGGTGAATGTTTAAGTGCTATTATGAATGTGAAGCATATAGCAGAGTATCTAACACAGGACAAAATAAACAAACTGCTGAGATAATGATGTCAATGACGATGAACGCTTATAAAAGTAAGAGAACTGGTCAGAACGCTGATGAGAACTCCGTATAGAATCTGCAAATTTAGAAAGAAGAGACTGAATCTCACTCAAATCCCAAGGAAAGAACTTTGCAACTTATTCAGGGTTTGAATCTAAGCCTGTTGAAATCCCACCGAATCAGTACAATGCTAAATGATGTCTCCTTCTGGTGAACAGCCAGGCTGTAAAATCCTTCACAAATTTAAATACAGTATAGTGGGGGGAAACAGATCAGAAAAGAGTGACAATAGTCAGAACAGTAGGGGAGGCAAACACACACCAAGGTCTATGTCTAATTTTGATACAATATGGGTCAACATCCAATAACATTCCTAAGATGATAAGTAACCTTGACAACCCAGCTGATGCAGGCACTGAAAGAATAAGAGATTCACAGGGAGAAATAGGAGAAAATCTGGGCCATTTTCTTGGTTCAGTGCTGGCTCATGCCTTTTGCTCTGTAGAAAATTTCTTATTACTTGTAAACCAAAATCTTCTACTATTTAATTAATAAACATCTATTAAACACCTGTAATGTGCCAAGAAAATAGGTTAGACCTTTGGGGATACAGAGGTCCCCTGCTCACAAAGACTGTCAGGGAGGACATTCCTATTCACAACCAAGTAGGATACAGCTTAACCCACACAGTAACCCTGCAAGCTCAATACTCCTAGTAAAAGCAACAGAAGTCACTGATTAATTTTGACTGGGATATGCTAATAATGTCAATAACAAATAATACTGATAATAATAAAGAGACTAGGTTTTGCTGCAGCAGCAAACACATCTCAGTGGCCCCATACAACACAATTTTATTTCTTGATCATGCTCCACAGCCATGTGTTAGGTTGGTGCAAAAGTAATTGTGGTTTTACCATTATTTTAAATGGTAGGCAGGGGACCTGTCTCACGTAGCCACAGAATGCCACCATTGAGAACAGAAAACCTCCTCAGCTGCTGTGGCAGGAGAAGAGAGCATGGATACTGGCTCTTAAGAGTGACTTGCTGTTGCAGCTCACTGGCCAGACCTTGTCACATGGGCTTACCTAGCTTGTGACTAGAATGAGGAGTGAGGTACCCAGAATATAGTCTTAGGAGGCTCTCGCTCTTGGGATCATGCAGGTGTAGGGTTGACCCCTGTGTGACTCCTTGTAAAAGCCAGTGGCTCCTAGTATTTTTTAACCTTAGGGACCTCACTGGTCTTATCCCAGTCCCAGCTTAACTGAAAGGGGGTTAGGAAATGTCATGTTCCTTATGTTGAGGAAGGGGGGGGGTCAGTTTTGGGGAGTACTAGAAATGTCTAGGTAACCTAGCCTTGAAACCTTGACCTCATCTGTGGCACTTCCTTTTCTCCCCACCTTTCTGATCCAGGCAGTCACCAAATCTTGGGATTTGAATCAAACATAACAAAAGCATTAATATGTCAGTTACTTAACTATTGGCCAAGAATCGTACTATGCACACTTATGCTCACTGATTCATTTATTCATTCCTCAGACAGCCCTATGAGGATGCTCCTATCACTACTCCAATTTTTAAAATAAGAAACTTGAGGCTTGGAGAAATTGAGTAACTTGCCCAAGGTCTTCATTTATAAGAGGCAAAGTTGAGATCTGAACACATATCTGACTACAATGCCACTAATCATTGTGGGAGCTCATGCTTATTCAATATTCCAAAAATTTTAAATGAGAGCGTGGCTAGATCAGCCCAACCCATAAGATAGTAGGAGCAAAGCATACTGACTGGCAGTTTGTGAGAAGTGTATATAGATATCATCAATGATTTCAAGCTTATGTCACTGATAAAAAGGGATGGTTTTGTTTTGTTTTGGGTTTTCACATAAGAACGCAGTGCGATCTGTTATTAGAAGACGTAGGATGTAGAATAGGGATCAAAAACTCTTTACTAATCAGATGTGTGGTTAGGGCAACTCTCTTCCACTCAGTTTTGCCAGTGATCAACTAGGAAGCCGAATCAGATCTTTTAAGGCCATTGCCAGTATTGACATCACAAAAATTTTGTGAGGATGGCAGAAAGAGAAGATAAGGAAGAAAAATATTTTAAAAACATAAAAATATTCTGTAGCAAAACTGAAACACTGGTATCTCAAACTAGACAATGTCTGACTGCTAATATTGAAGCAAATTTATCATACTATTTCCAACATTGAACCATATTGGAATAATTCCTTAATCAGAAAAAAAGTAAGGTTAGTTGGAATTACAGCAATAATTTTACATCCTAATTTGGCAGTGATTAAATTTTCTTTTGTCAAATTGTTAATTAAAGTGTTTATTTGGGGTTTGTTGTGCAGAAAATACAGAAGGAGTATGAATAGAGCTAAAAGTTTTACTCCTTCTGAGGCCACTTAGGGCAATCACAAATGGCTAAAATGCTGAGACGGAAGATAAAGACAATAGATGCTCTTACAAAGGACCTGGGGGAGAACTGCTTAGTTTAATTAAGGAGGAGGAGCATTTGAAGTGGTCATTAAGGATGAAGTCATGCATACGAATGCACACCAAAACTTTGCCTTTACATTTTTTTTTTTTTTTTTTGGTGGAAACATCTGGCAAAAACATGTTGAGAAAAGAAAACTTTTCTGTTTTGTGCAGCAGGATCTTGCTGTGAAGAGATGAAAACTTGAGCTAATTACAGGATGTCTGCAAAAAGAAAGGGCTAGCTTTATATTTTAGACCAATTTTTCTCCCTACAGGGTGGACTGTCTAGAATAAAAGCAGTGGTATGCTGTGGGAAATAAGTATGGGGTAGGAAACAATGAATTGAATCTATTCTATAATACTGTACCATAAGGATTATTAAAATAGCATTCAGTATATGCTTGCTTTTGTAAGTGTGCCAAGAAAAGAACAGACAACTCTGAAACTTATATGATAAAGACTGCAGGACTATACATTTTCTTATGTGTAATATGTTGCAGACCTTTTATTAGAAATATCCCAGCTATTGTACTATATGAAAGTAAATAATGTATCTTTTGGTATTTTGTTTTACATTTATTTTAAGATTACAGCATCGCAAATCTCTTTCAAAAATTCCTTTCCGAATGTCTCTTTAGCTCCTTTTGCCTTTCCCCACAATCCTACATTCATTTCATCCATTTTCCAGAGTCCGGTAAACTCTTCGACCTAAAAAGGCACTTGCAAAAAAAAAAAAAAAAAAGAAAGAAAAGAAAAGTTTGGAGTAGCCTGGTCCTAATCTCTCTTGGAGCATCCTGTGTGGCCCTTGTACTAACAGCAAAATATCAAAACTGGAGTGATAGGCCCCCAGGAGGTTAAGCTTATCCCTAGCCAGTTAACAAGTCCTACAGATAACTAACCATTCTAAAAGAATTAGGATTTGATTTAGGGAGAGTGATGTTTAATCCCAATGGCCTCTTCCTGTGGGAACAAGATGCTTAAAAATCACTAGGAGACTTTCTTTTTCTAACCATTTTCTGGAGCTCATTGAATAAAATAGGTGGATTCCTCCCTACCCCCATCTCTAGAATTTGGGTATTTTTTAAAAAAGTTTTTTTATAAAGGGCTAGGCTGGTCATTACCTGCCTCCTATTTGTGTGACATCACCTACGCTGTCATGCTGAGCCTTGTGGGCTCAGGGACTCAGGGAATCTGGCTCCTGTAGCTCAGTCTCCTGGGCACCATGCTGCACCTTGCCCATCTCGCGTGAAACTGTCCACTATCCTCTAATCCTTCGTGCGTCACAAGCACTCCACTGTCAAAACTCAGATCTCCTCAGACAGACCCAGAAATCTCAAAATGACTTGGAGAATGTGCTCTTTATTGCTCAACAGTGACATTCTTTCTAGCTCTCTACCCTTCCCACTGCTTCAAAACTGAGCCATGTCATCTGCTATTTACTATCATTCTTGGAATGTTGGCTTTCTTTGAGAACTATTTCTCCATAACTGTATGTGTATCATATGTGAAAACATTACGAAAAGGTTGTGTGGCTTTTCTGTCTTCTACCTGTTCCGGCTCAGTTGTTGATTTGCAGTCTTTGCAATACAACTATAAACTCCCCAAGGGCCATGACTGTGTCTGCTTTTGCTCATCACTGCTTATCACTGTTCAGAGCCTATAACTGTTTCTGGCATATAGTAGTTGCTCAATAATTTTCCCTGTCAAGCATGGGAGCATAGGAATGAATGCTCTTACTTTGGCCATGCACTGTGCTAGGTGCTTTGAGTACAGATATGAATGAGACATAGCTCCTGCTTTCAAACCCTAGGAAAATGACTGATTTTTTAACATGCCTGTCATTGCTCTTGGCTTTAAGCAAAGCAAGAGAAATAGAAGTTTCCATTACAGATCTGGTTTAGGGATCCTAAAGGAAACTGTTCCCACATGTCTCTCCCATTAGCCTGACAGCTTGTGGTATTTTCTGTATTTATTAACAATGATAACAGCAATTACAAACATAATTTGTGGGTACTCACTCTGTAATGAACAATGCACATAGTGTCTTGCATATATTCTACAGTATTACTCTCAAAATTGCCCCTATACAATAGATATTATTACCATTTTATTGGTGAGGAAAAAGAGGCTCAGTGAAGTTATATGCCTTAGTTGGTATACCACCTACACAGCTGGTAACTGGGGGCAATTGCTTAGAACTCTGGCCTGTTAGAATTAAAAGACCAGACCCATAACCTTGCTCTGTTCTGCCTCCCATTCCTTCCCTATGGCTAAAGTCATTTTGTCAAGAAAAGGCAACACACCAACCAGTATTACTTGGTCTGACTCTGTCACTTATAGAAAGTGAAACTGGGTACATTTTGATTCGATTTTTTCCAACTATTCATTGACATGGGAAGGTTAAGTGTTGGACCCTACTGTATTGAGGAGCTTGAGACCCCTCAGAGGTCATAGAGGTCATAAGTAGCAGACTGCTAGTCTGTCTGGATAACTATACTGTATTCCTTCTACAGTATGGGGAGGGAAGCCTCTAGGGTTTCAGAAAGAAATTTTCTGTTTCATATTTTCACCAATGGATGGGACACCACGTAGTCTTTTTGTACTTAGGCCAAAGGAGACCAAACTAGTGATTAGAAAAACATCTGACCAAGAAGGCTAATGATAGTTTGCCTCATCTGAAAGATAGGAAAACAGTCTGCCTTCCAGCTTCTTCCTCCCTCTACACCAGGGGTTCTCAACCTGGGGTGTTTTTTGCCTACCTAGGGCAAATTTGGCAATGCCTGGAGACATTTTCTATGGTTGTAACTGGGGTTGGGAGGGTTCTACTGGCATCTAGTGGGTGGAGGCCAGAGTTGCTGCAAAATATCCCATCATGCACAGGGCAGCCTCCCACAACAAGGAGTTACCTGGCTCAAAACCCTTGCTTTAAAGCCATGCTCTGCCTATGCATTAAAAAATAAATAAATAAATAAATCCTCATTCTTCCAAAAAATATAGAAAACCCAGACAGTTCAATAGGCAAGATATCTAAATTAATTATATAAGCACGTTGTATAGGATCACTGAAGAGAAGGGAGATGTTTTACTTATTTATATGAACATGATATTGTTAAAAAAAAAAAAAAGGATTTCTTCTCCTCCCCACTAGGAGACGCTTAGATAGTACCTTAAATTTAAAAAAACATAATATTTGAAAACAAATTATTATACCGCAACTAATAAAGTATCAACTGGGGTCCTTTTTCTGCATAAATAATGTGGAACAAACCGAATGATGCAGCTAAGCTTTAATGATGCAGTGAAGCCAACATCAAACGGATGGGCATGGAAAATTCAAATAATTTCCTGTAACTAAAGAAATATGCAAGGAGGTTAATGTAAACCTTTAGCTCACCACCTCCTTTCCGAGGCTTTGAGAAGCATGCCATTTAGAAATGATTCCGTTTACGTGGCACATGGTCCATGCTTCTCTCTCTGCTATTTGTTTTGGGGACATATGTGGGTTAGCAAGAGTTCATCATCTTGTTTTTAAGTATCCTGCAGCACACATGAGGACACCAGAGAGCTGCTGCTGCTCGGGGTTTGGGGAATAACCGGACCTAAGGCTTCACACGCAGAGACTGGAGTGGCATTGCATTGCTCCAGGCCCAGCAACGGCAGCTGAGCAATGGCAGCCAACCTGTCCTCTGAAGTCAGGTTCTTCTTTTTTTTGAGATAGAGTCTAGCTCTGTTGCCCAGGCTGGAGTGCAGTGGCGCGATGTAGGCTCACTGCAACCTCTGCCTCCCAGGTTCAAGCAATTCTCTTGGCTCAGCCTCTAGAGTAGCTGGGATTACAAGCACCCGCCACCACACCCAGGTAATTTTTGTATTTTTAGTAGAGACAGGGTTTCACTGTGTTGGCCAGGCTGGTCTCTAACTCCTCACCTCGTGATCCACCCGCCTCGGCCTCCCAAAGTGCTGGGACTACAAGCTTGAGCCACCGTGCCTGGCCGATTCTTCTTTTCAGTTTTCTCCTTAAGCCTGTGTCTTGTTTCTTCTCATTAAATCATTCAAGAAATATTTAGTTATTTTTCAACCTAAGCCAGATTCTGTGTTAATGCTAGAAGTAGGTACAGTGATGTGGAAACCAGATAGATACAGTTCCTGCCTTCATGGAGCTGCTAGTACAGTAGGGGAGAGAGGTAACTGATAATCTCATAAATGACCATTCAATGACAGCTGTGGTAGATGTGATGAGGAACATAACCTAGGATTTGATGAGTGCACACAGAAGGGATCCTGACCAAGTCTCTGTATCAGTGGGGTGAAGGTGGGAAGTATAAGATGAGGATGAAGCTGGTTAGGGTGGTTTCTTCAAGGTTGTGATGTTTAAACTGTGATCCATAGGATTAATGAGTGGTCCAGAGAAACCATGTTCCAGGCACAACAAGCTACCTTATATAGCTCTGTTTGCTTATACTTTTTGCTCATACATAAACTTACCGCACATGTAGGTCTTCACGACTTTTTGAGCTCCTGCTACTTCTGCTTATAGCCTTATTCTCTAATATTTTCTCCTTCACATGTATAACAAAGGGAAGGTGATTAGGTCCGTTTAGTTTTTCACCCTAGCTTTGCTTGACTTTTAAGTTATTCCTGTTTCTGCAGCTAGAGTCAAATTTCTTCACAGGCAGGAGGCAGAGCCCTCAGACAACCTTGCTTTTCGTGTTCTGGGAGGCTTCTTGGCCACTGCCACACGACAATCCTTCTTTCGTAGGGAAAAATTGGGGTTTAGAATGGCATGGTAATGCAACAGTTAGGCTATTCCACTGTCATGTATTATTTACCCTAGTTAGAATAAGAGGAGGAAAGGAAAGCATGAGATATTCTTTGCCGTCTTCATATCTTCCTCTGTTTCAACAATTTTGAGTCAAAAAGTCATGACACCCTTCCCTTGTCCCTCCCACCTGTCATCTTCACTGAGCTTGACTGTGATGGATCTGCCTGTCTGTGCTTCCTAAAATAGCATACATCTTGTTTGGACTCCTCAAACAATTCAAGGAAATAAACCTTATAAGTACAATGCTGAGAAACAGTGTGGATAATGTCTTATTATTATTTAATTTTATCCTGAGTGAAAAATAAAAGGGACCTTATTGAAAAACTCTCTTGGATGAATCCTGTCTTTTAGGGTTTAGCATCTTTTCCCCATGCCTTGTAAAATAATTAATTGCTTAATTTACAGCTAAAGGAGGGAGGAATCTCTTACTTTAGGTCTTAAACAGGGAGGGATGTCACTGACTACTTCTTTTGTACACACTGCCATGCATAGCATGGGCTGGGCAAATGGTGGTGCCTAAGGCTACTCCTTAGTGGAGGAGGGATATCATGAAGTCTTGGTCTTGCCAAACTCTTTGGAATCTCACTGCCTTACTCCCCAGCATACCCTTTTTATTCTTCTGTTGTAGCACTTATCATACTACACTGTCATCATCATCATCATCATCATTGCCAACACTTGTTTTGAGTTGCCTACTAAGGGTTGTTATAAAAAATAACGTTGTCAGACTTTCAGAAGCATGATTATTTGAGCTGTTTGTGTGTCTGTCCATCTGTCTATCCATCTACCCATTCATCCATTCAAACATCCAGCTCTCTGAATAACAGAGTCTTGGTCCCCAAGTTATTTAAAGTCTAGTAGCACCATTTTGACCACAGACAACTTCTTCTTGGAGGTTTGAATTCTTAAGCTACATACAAGTGGGAGAATGAGGGTGGAATGGGATTGAGTGGGGACAGGTGAGAGAAAGAAAGAGCGAGAAAGAGACAGAGAGACAAAGCGTGTGCCTGTGCGAATGTGAGTACACATAGGAGTAAGGAGGTACATATTTGTTCAGCAGCTATTTTTGAAATAAGAGACTAATAAGTATATAAAATGATGTTATGTGTATATATATATATGTATATATATATGTTTGTATGTATGCACACACATATATATATATAGATTTCCCTGGAAAAATCCCAAGGTGTTAAACAAAGATCTTTCGTGAGAAGCCACAGATATTAAAAGCCACACTAATTTAAGGAGAGCATGCACAAAGAGGAGAAACGAACTCAAGGGAAACATGGAGAAACAGGGAAATGCTGAGAAATGCCAAAGGACCTTAATGAAGAGGAATGGGGTAGGAAGGGGGAGAGCAAGCAAAGCCCACTATGCTGAAAAAAATCAATGTAGCTATCTCACCTCTTTGCCAACCACAGTCTCAGGCATTGAAGAAGAATGGAGGGATCCAGGAGGAGGAGTGATCCTGTTTCTGGCCCTAAAGAATTCCTTGCAGTTCCTTCAGACTCTTCCCACTCCAACCCCAGCACTCAACAGCAGTAAATCTGCTTTTGCTTCTCCATGAAGCCCTCTTTGATTTCCCAAGGCAGTGTAAGGCATAACCTCATTCCCACACCCATAACTCCAACCCTATTCATCCTTCTACTAAGAATTAATGTTTTATGACATGTTATTTATTTGTCTGGATTCTTAACCTGGCTATGGACTTGTGGGCAGGAATTTTGCTTGGGTTATCTTTTAATTTCTAGTGCTTAGCATAGATACCCTGTTGATACCTAGTAAACACTTGAGAAATGGAGGAGGAATAAAGGAACAGTTTGACAACACTATTATAATTCTTAGATAGAAAGACATTCGATGGGACTTTAGACAGTCATTCATTCATTCAACCACCCAACCAACAAATATTAGTATTTACTACATACCGACCACTGGGTTATGACATGATCCCAATCCTTGAGGGTTGACTCCCCACCAGGGGGATTCAGACTAGTCAGTAGGCTGGTAAAATCAAATGAGCTACAAAGAGGTAGACAGTGGTGATGGTTGCACAACACTGTGAATGTAATAAATGGCACCAAATTGCAAATTTAATAATGGTTAAAATGGCAAGTTTCATGTTACACGTATTTTACCAACATAAAAAACTTCAAAAAAGAGTGCATATTGTATATTATATTTATATGAAGCCCAATGATAGGCAAACTAATCTAGTGCTGGAAATTAGAGAGTTTATGCTTTGGATTATGGAACGTTTATTGTAGAGAGGTAGGGAGAAACTTACTTGGCGGGAGAAACTTTCTTGGTAGAAGAAATGCTTTATGTGTTGTTTGAGTTGGTGATTACCTGAGTATATACAATTGTAAAAACTCATCAAAGTGAATATTTTAGATCGATGTTTTCAATTGTATATTAGTTATTTTTCAATAAAAAGTAAAGTGGGGAAAAAAAGAAGTAAAAGAGGAATTTATGTGAGTAACAAGAGGAACCCCAAAACTCACTAGAAGATGAGTTGGAGGGTCAGGGAAACCTTCTTCTTCTTCTTCTTCTTTCTTCTTCTTCTTCTTCTTCTTCTTCTTCTTCTTCTTCTTCTTCTT